>NW_027526203.1:369533743-369541243 GCF_048455015.1 Haemaphysalis longicornis | reverse complement strand
CGGTGGCTCGTCAAATGCACATGAGTGTTCTGTGTCTCAGTATTGCCACTCTTTTAAGTAGGCAACCCTGACGATTCACGGAAAAAGCAGCTAATCTAATCCTTTAAATTTCTTAGGGACGAAGACATCGCCACTTGATGCAGAGGTCATAAAAATATAATTCATTCAGTACTAAAAATGAGGCCAAGCCGCATTCACTCAAAATCAGAATGATTGAGGTTATGGTGTTTAACGTGCCGACTTCTACACCCAGACTTCTGGCTCGTCATCGTGGGGGTGCTCCGTATTAAGTTTGATCTCGTGGGTATCGTTCACGTGCGCCTAAATGAGATAACGATGGATATATTTCGCCATCATCATCGTCTTACCATCATCATGAGCTGCAAGTGAAGTGATATATATATATATATATATATATATATATATATATATATATATATATATATATATATATATATATATATATATATATATATATATATATATATATATATATATATAGAAAGATAGGGCAGCAGTCTACAACGCCAAAGGAGGCATAGGGGTGTGGTTGGGCTCTTTTCTTTTTCACTACGGTTAATGAAGTAAACATTTTTTTTTAATATAGAGAAGAAAGAAAGAAAGAAAAACACGCGCCCAGAGTGGGGACCGAACCCACGCCTTTCGATTACATGTCGAATGCCTTACATGTCGAATGCCTTAGCATAAGAGGGCTTCCCGCCAGTTACCCGCTCATGACAGGCTGTAGACGCTCGAGTCACGCCCCGGGGGTTGAAAAGAAGGTCCCCTTCTCCCCGTGTAGTCAGAGTGGCGCTGGCTACCACCCTCAAGCGTCAGATACACTTCTAGTAAATATAAATAGCCCAGAAAGTGAAGGAGAACACAGTCGCCCAGATAGCCGAATTGGTAAGGCATTCGACATGTAATCGAAAGGCGTGGGTTCGGTCCCCACTCTGGGCGCGTGTTTTTCTTTCTTTCTTTCTTCTGTATATTAAAAAAAATGTTTACTTCATTAACCGTAGTGAAAAAGAAAAGAGCCTAACCACACCCCTATGCCTCCTTTGGCGTTGTAGACTGCTGCCCTATCTTTCTGTATTTCCTCAACGAGCCCCTCATTTCCTTACTATATATATATATATATATATATATATATATATATATATATATATATATATATATATATATCATTACCAGCCTTGTACGCCCACTGCAGGGCAAAGGCCTCTCCCATTATTCTCCAATTATCCTGGTCCTGTGCTAACTGCGACCAATTTATCACCGCAAACTCTTGATCTCATCTGCCCATCTAACTTTCTGCCGCCCCCTGCCACGCTTGCCTTCTCTCAGGATTCACTCTGTTACCCTTAATGACCAACGGTTATCGTGCCTTCGCAATACATGCCCTGCCCACGTCCATTTCTTCTTCTTAATTCTACTAATATGTCCTTAACAGGCGTTTGTTCCCTGATCCACTCCGCTCTCTTCTTGTCCCTTAATGTTACACCTATCATCTTCCGTTCCATTGCTCGCTGAGTCGTCCTCAATTTAAGTTTAACCCTCTTAGTGAGCCTCCAAGATAAGATTCTGCCCGTAGGTGAGTACCGGTAAGATGCAGCTGTCATACACTTTCTTCTTCAGGGACAATGGCAGGCTGCCATTCATTATCTAATATATATAAATATATATCTATATCTATATATATAGCGAATCAGATTTGGAAATGAGGGGCTCGTTGAATGAAATGAAGACAGAAATAAGAGTAGGCAGTCAAGAAAGCCGAGAAAAGGGAAGGGGAAGGTGTGGTAGGTCATTTATGCTTCTTGAAACTGATATACAGTCGAGTCCACTTATAACAATACCGGTTTTAACAATATATCGGATATAAAAATGGACAGCCGCGGCACCGTCAGCTTTTCATTGTATTCTATGGCAAAATAAACCGCTTATAACAATGCTGTCATGATGCAATATCGGTTATAACAATTAAATGTGGGCACTGGAACCAACCCTGAACGAAACAAAAATGCAAAAACGCTGCGACAATGCCACCCCAACCCCGCCTATTACGCAAAAGGGCATGAGAGCATACGCGCGGCGGCCAGGCGATAGCGCACTTGGCCTCGCACGCGGCGAGTGCGCGCCGAAGAGGCTCGCATGCCACCGCTGCTTTCGCCTGCCGCGGCGACGTGGAGGAGGGGGAGGAGGACCGGATGGGCGCCTCTACGGGCAGTGGGGCAGTCCATTCTGAGGGTGCGCCGCCTGTAGAAAAAGCACCGGGGTGCCTAAGCCGCCGATGCAGCAGCGCTGTGTGCACTGTGCCGACCTCCCCTCATGTCCCCCTCATTAAATGCTCTTGTTTGTCACGTTTTCTTTGTTATTTTCGGCATAACCCGCTTATAACAATAATCGGTTATAACAATGATATTTTCATGGCACCTCAATATTGTTATAAGTGGACTCGGACGTATATTTTTTGAAGAAATGAAGAAAGTGAAGAGAAACATGCCCATCCCACCCGGCGGGCATGTTTCTTACTGCAGTGTCTAGCGAAACCCATGGACTTTTGCCATGCACGCCCGCTGGCGACCGGTGGATTATTGTCGCTATCGACCACCTGACGCACCATGCTGAGGCTGCGGCATTGCCAACGGCTTCAACAGGAGACGTCGCTTCTTTTATCCTCAGTCACTTCATTTTGCGACATGGAGCGCATGCGAGCTTATCAGTGATCGCGGACGTGTGTTCTTGTCTCAAGTTGTTGAAGCACTGCTCAAGGCATGCCGCGTCGTGCACAACTACTGCCTACCACCCACAAACAAACGACCGAACAGTTCGCTTCAATCGCACACTGGGGACATGCTCGCCATGTACGTCGCCGACAATCACCAGAACTGGGACCTCGTACTACCTTATGTCACCTACGCGTACAATACCGCCACTCAAGCTACGACGGGTTTTTCTCCATATTTTCTGCACTACGGACGTGAGCCCTCGTGCACTCTGAGTCTGGACACCGTCGTGCCCTACCGACCAGGTCCTTCAGAGTGTGCGCCCCTTTCTGATGCCACGAAGCGCGCGGAAGACTGCCGCGGCAACTCGCGCGATGCTTCACTGCTGAAGAACAGCGGAGACAAAAATCTCGACTCGACGACATTGCTGCAGACCCCACCTATTTACCTGCAGCTCCCTGGTGTGGCGTTGGGTGCCCTCTACGACACCGGGATTATCCAGCAAGCTCCTGTCGAAATATCACGGACCTTACCGTGTCTTTGAACGGGTTTCCCCAGTCAACTACGTTGTAGAGCCTATGGCCCCTTCTTCGGACCTCCGAAGGCGTGGGCGTGAAACTGTGCACGGGCAGCGTTTGAAGCCTTATCACGAACCGATCGTTTCTTCGGCGCCATGACGCAATCGCCCAGATGGCTGTCTTTTCCGGGGGGTGAAACCACTGGCCAACAAGCCCGTATGGCCTCTCATCCATCACTGTCATCACCCGCCCTCACGAATCATCACCAGTAGTGGTTGCGAAACAGAATAAGCTGAAGACTAGTCACACCGACATAGCCTGGTTACCTCATTCGAGTGTCTGCGCTTCGCTACCAATAAACCCCTTCCAATGTATATATATATATATATATATATATATATATATATATATATATATATATATATATATATATATATATATATATATATACAGAGAATGAGAGAGAGAGAGAGAGAGAGAGAGAGCAGCCCCCCTTCCTCCCGGAAAAATGAAAACTTTCCGCCTATAGGCCTCCTGCGCTGCCCAGGGGGCGCTGCGCAAACGGCTTCCGGGCAGTACTTCCGGGTAGTACAAAGCTGCGCGGGTCCCATAGGATCCCGTATTGACAGAAGCAAAATGAGCTCGACGTTCCCGATTATTTTGCGACGTGGTCACCAGCCCATCCCCGACGCGTCCGATCTATTTCAGCGATCAACTTGGCATTAGGGAAAAAGCTTTGCAGCGCTAAACACGTTTACAGCGCCGACGAAAGTGCCGGGGCCGTGACGGCGTCTGCTACTCGCAGGTTCACCGATCGATGGTCGTACGAAGTGAAATTTTAAGTGAAATTTCTAGTTTAAACAAATACTCTAGGTGACAAAAACTTCTCAAAAACTGCCGATAAATAAAGAAGAGTGACGCAATCGGCGATGATTGCGCTTTAAAAAGCCAGCGAGTCCGGCGGACCGCAGGCTCTCCTGCTGCGGTGCGCCGCTCTTTTGCGTACCTGCACACTACACGTGCACTTTGATTAAACAGTGCTCGTTTGCGTCGCCGTTACGAATACATGCTGCAGCGTTAGCTTGCCGTTTAGTTGCGTGTCTCAGTGACAAAATGCCGCGACCGTCAGAAGCGTGAAATCTCTTTTGCGATTCCGAAATTAGTGGCCGTAAAACAAAGTGGTCGGGTGAACTAAGAGGCCACTCGCTTTCCTTGTTTGCTCTCACTTTACGTAATTACGCTCTTGCAGCATACATTCCCAGTTCGCACTTAATAGCCTAGAATGAGGGTCAGCAACGGCCGAGTTCCATGCAGCCGACACGGCGGAGGGCTGGACGGCAAATCGGGTGGGAGGAGGAGGGGGGCTTTGAATGCAAAGAGAAAAAATTCAGCGAATTTCTAATAATATTTGACAATAATCTGGCGAAGTGTGAAGAACTGGAGGACGCCAATTCTCTGTTCTTGCCTCGCTGTCTAACGCCATTTGAAGTCAAAACTGCAGCATGTCGGCGTTCAGATTCGACGACCCCTGCACTAGAAAACCAACACAGTCAGTGATGGTCGCATGTAAATATTCTGGGCCTCGCGCCGTGTATGCGGCTGTGTTATGTTATGCTGTGACATGTCTGCAGGCAGCGGGCGTGTGATTTGGTGCATGTTTTGCGTCCTTTAAGAGCGCTTAATTTGTTTATTTGGCGCTATTGCCCCAGCTACTCGCTAGTATACATGTGCCCTGCCGTTCGTAAATCGTGCGGCGTAAAACGTTACACAAGAATCATTTAGTTTGCGAAAATACGAAACAAAATTTCCACTCGTTTCAAAGACGGTGCCAGGCCAGCAGTGTCAGCTGAGTCGGCTGCGCAATTCTTGCGTTCGCTTGCATGCTGCCGCTGAATCAACCTTTTGCAGTTACCTCAGGATATAGGATGAGAAGCGTTCCGTGTTTATGCTACTCATGAACTTTCCTTTGTCGACCACACGCAAGAAGAAAAACTGTAACTGTCGTCAAACAGTTAAACCACCCGACCTGGCGATACTGTCCCACGCCGCGACCACCGCGACAGCTCGCTCAAAACAAAGCCGATAAATCGGCTTCTTTTAGCGGATATTATTTTTTTTTAGCCTCTGCAACTACTTTAAAGGCTATTTCATACAGTATGCAGTCATTTAAACACGCCACAAAGCGCCACAACCAACTTTCACTCTGGCTTGTAATTGAAACACACGGAGGGCGGCGAGGGTCGTCTGCTTTTGTACTACCCAGAGGCGTCGGCCGCTAGGGGCGCTGCATGTCGCCAAAACTCCAGCGCAGGAGGCCTATGTGCGGGGTAGTCATGGAGTCATGGTGCCACAGGTATACCCTAAGAAGGTTTAACGCTGGTCGACCGCTCCTAACATGTCGTAAGCGCTGAGTCACGGCCCGGGGGTTTAAAAGAAGGTCCCCTTCACCCCGAGTAGTCGAAGTGGCTCTGGCTACCACCCCCAAGCGCAGGAAACGGTTGCCTTGACATAAATACACAAGAAAGTGGAGGGAGCCACAGCCCCACCGGTAGCGTACTGGTAATCGCACCAGACGCGTATTCTGGTGGCAGTGGGTTCGGATCCCACCTGGCGGGCGTGTTTTTCTCCACTTTCTTTCTATCTTTCAAACATTTAAACAACTATACCTGTATCACGAACAATAAATGACCTTTCCCATTTTACCCTTCGCCTTCCTTGGCGTTCTTGACTGTCTACTATGGGTGTGCGAATATTCGAAAATGTCTAATATTACTCGAATATTAAATATGTTATATTCGTATTCGCTCCGAAAACTATGTATTCGAAAGATTTCAAATATTCGAAAGCGCTCGAATAATCGGCTATTGTCGAATATTTGGATTGATTAGTTTAAGGGGGGGGGGGGGGGGGGACGGGGCTCTCGACTTCTTAAAAATTGCCAAAACATTTTTTTTAAAGCCAAATATTCGGCTTCTATGTTTTCTATCCTGTGCGTTTGCAAAGTTTTTCCGGCGAAAACCGTCGAAAAGGGGCATAAAAATACTTTTGCAGCCGCGGTGACAAAATGTCAGCGGAAAATAGCGAAAAAACGGCAATTTTCGGAGCGCTCTAGCTCCGCAACGGTGCCACCGGGCGCAGCCATTTTCATACCATTGGATCGGCCGAGCTATCCTCTTTCCGGTCCTGGCCTTCTTTTTTATCTTCGTGTATTCACAAACGCACGAAGGACAGAAAAAGAAAGACGCACTAACGAAGCCACAAATAGATGCTGAAGCACGGTTGGCCTTCCGGTCGGCGCGCGTTGAAACGGCCCTCCTGATTGGGCGTCGCTGCGGCAATGCAAGATGGCGGCCTCCTGAATTGCTTAGTGCGCGTTTCTGAGTTCATCATTTGCGCTGCTTCGCTGGGCCAACTTTCTGTTCAGTCATTTTATCTGCTCTGGTATTCAACGCGGACATTATCGCGATGGGAAAGCCTGAGATCACAAGCCATGGATTACGCGAAGTTGCGTGCCTCGAAAGGCGGAGGTCATCGAACGCTTCGTGCTGTGCGTGACTTTACCCTGCAGGGTGAAACGCGGTGTGCGCGCTTCTAAACGCGGTTCGCGAAGTGAAATTTTCGTGTGATTTGCGATGCTTACACGTTTAGTTATTGCTGTGTCTGCCAGTAGTCTCGCTAGCCTTGGGAAAGAAACGGCCGACGCGTCAAAAGCTGCGGCGGGCACGGCGTATCCGCTGCGCGTTGAAGTATCGCCTGACTGCGGAACCGTGTACGATTGAACTCCAGTAGTTGTAATTAATGCCTGTGACGTTAGATTGAATCTTAAGAGCGACCTGAGGGGCCATGTCAGGGATAAACAGAGTGTGACATGTTGCGGTATACGAGCGCCGCGATGCTGGCGAGCCATATCGCTATTGGCGCAATGTTTCCCGTGAATTTCGGGAAATCATGCAAACACGTCTGAGTTGGGAATAAAAACGTGTTGACGGCGTTAAAAATGTACCTTGCTGTCGTTGAATTTCACAAATTCAATTTTTAGGGAAATTATTAGTACCGATGCATACATAGTGCATATTGGCTGTGCTACGAGGAATATTGGATGCCCTAAATTCCAAGTGTACTAATAAAATGTGCATGTATATAAGTTGGAGTTATGCAGAATATTATACCAAGCTTCAAAGGAGCTCATTAGTATCCTTGTGGCATGTAAACTTTTGGCAATGAACACCTGCACGTAAGCTGCTGCTCCAAAC
>NW_027526203.1:369452116-369533643 GCF_048455015.1 Haemaphysalis longicornis | reverse complement strand
GGCGGTGAATAAGGTTAAGCGATTGCTGCGTCACCCTGTAGTAAACCGAATAACATCAATGAAGAATTAGTGTTTATAAAGAGCAAAAGACGTCTGCAGCGTCCTGTGCGTAGAACCAATCTAAAAAAAAGGGGGGGGGGGGGGGGGCGGCTCGGAGAAATATGAAAGCGAGTACCAGTACTAATTACGAACTGCACCATGTACTCGAGGTCACGCAAGACGACAGAAATGTCGACGATACGTTTCACACATAAAAGTTTGCTCATTCGACGGTGTCTCATGTTGTAAAGGGCCAGCATCGCGCGCTTCCCTGCATCAAGTCGCTTTCCAGCCCCTCCTGTCAGCGTTGTTTCTGCACTTTTAGCGTTTTGTAATGCTATGTCGTTCTTTAGCGGAATAGACGGGCACCAGAACGTCCATGATCTGCTTTCAAACGCGAGTTTTCTGCTGTTTTTTTTTTTATCTGATGCGAGCCTTGACCGCAAATGGCTGCGCTGCTGTGCTGGGAGCAGAATTTTGTAAAGAACGTGCTATAGCGTTAAGTCACCGGTGCTGCCTTCATTTTTCCATGTGCACATGCCCGTTGTGCATAAAAAGTACGTGTCGAAGGATTATTTGAATAAATATACTACTGCCAGCAGAATAACAAAACTCGATCGAAACACGGTCGATTTCCTGCGATCTGAGATGCAGAGCTGCCGAATTTTCATGAAAGAAAGTAAAAAAAAAAAGTAATTCACCCTGCATTTCTCTTTTCTGCACTCTAAGGCAATCCCGTGTTCAGTTTTACCGCAATGCACTCGGGTGACCGACGCGTGCCGCCAACGAAGCAAATTCGGCGAACGAGAGAAACGTGCATCTTTGCCTCAAAAATGTGATTTGCGCTGTGGCACTGCGAAGTGCAGGAGCATCATGCTTGCATTGTGTGATGCCACAGCACAGACCGTATTTTGGGTAAAATCGTACGCTTGACACAGTCATTCGCCGAAATTTCAGTGCTGGATGCCTGTATTGTTCACGGGAGTGCAGTGCGGTGAAGTTGAATATTTTTGTCGCAGAGTGTACCCTGCTTGCCTGATGTATAGCCTTACAGAAGCGGTGACACAAATCCCAATAAAAAAAAGGTGGTTCGTCGGTGCATCAATGGTATTCGACTTAGGGAAGGGGGGGGGGGGGGTGGCTTTACTAACAGGCGTAAACAGGTGGAATATCTACAGGGGTCATAACAACAGAAGCGTATCCGCAGAGGTGTAGCGCGCTCACTGAAAACTATAAATATAGTGCAATCTTTTCTGGCTATCGTGTGAAGTTTGCCATCAGTGATACATGCGTGGCATGGTAATGAGGCCTGCACAGAAAGATGCCGTGGCGCAAAATGATGAAATTTCGGTCAAGTCCCAGGATTTGGTACCCGCGGATCAGCCAGCACAAGGACGGCGAGACCTGTGTGTCTACGGAAAAGAAGCAGAAAGCATTTATCACTAGAGTCGTGCAGCACTTTAGAAATTTAAACAAGGGTAACTTTCGCTTTCGTAAAAGCCAGCGATTTATAGATAGCATGAAAGTATAGAACTGCACGGAGCATCGACAAGCAAAAGGTAAGGACGCTGACGAAGCAAAGTGTAGAGGAGATCGATGGCCACGATCACAAGTGGGTGTCACAAGTGGGTGAAAAAAAAAAATGTCTAAGGCTACAACAGGCGGTGCCGCTAAGTAAGAGCAACGATTCACAACAGCAACTGCTTAAGTAACTTCGCCGAGGTGGCGCTCGCCATCGCTGCGATACGTATGTAAAAAATAACAGCAGTTCGAATAGCAATAATCGGCGCCATTATACAAGCTGAGAAGGAGCACGGTTCGATGAGCGCCGCGTATATAGGATGGATAGAAAAGATAGCGAGGTCATTGAGGACACACATGTGAGTGGCGAGGTCTAGGCGCTTTTTATGCATCCAAATTTTTGCGCTTTTAGTTGCTTCCAATAGCTTCAGTAGCCACGTTGAATGGGTGCGACAGAAGCGCAGCCAACCTAGTTTCTCCCACGTAGACGTCGTGTGAACCGCACGCTGCGTTCGGAGGGCGCAGCGCAGTCGCCAGCTGCTAGTTTAGCGCTCCGCTTATCAATCTCCACTTCAAACGATGTTACAAGCGAACACTGTACCAACGTTGATCTGCAATGCAGAGTCAGGACCGGCCGATTTTTATCCTGCGAGGTCTATCGAATATAGTCTACGTTTATAGTTTGCTTTTTCTGTATTTTTAAACGAAAATAATTTGAGTTAAAAAAAAGTTTAAAAAGGTTCACACCGTTTCGAGAGGGAAAGCGGCGCACTCGAAGTCCTGCACTACAACAAAGATTTTTTGATTCGAGGCGTGGCTCTTGATTCGAAAGCGGTTAAACCAGGGCAGAGCGAGGAGATAGAACAGAGCAGCCAGCTGACTGAAGCTATTCTCTGGCCGCGGGCAGTTTTGAAAGATAGCAGCTTTCCACGGCACTCGTGCGTATACGCGCCAGAGAGGTAGGGGCAGGAGGGGCGGCAGAGGCGACTGGCGGGGCGCGACCATAATGCCTTCATCGCGGCTCAAAGGAACGTCGTTTTCCCCTTGGTAGCCTAAATAGAAATATTGCGTCGCAAGAAGCACTCAAGCAGGGGCTGCACGAAGGCCTTTCCTGATTAAAACGGTGGCACAGCCGCATTTGCCTAATATGAAGTCGTTGAAACACGATGTGCAACTATATAACAAACTATCCGTGCCAGCAATCAAGCGTCCGT
The DNA here is from genome assembly GCF_048455015.1 of Haemaphysalis longicornis. Classification (NCBI taxonomy): domain Eukaryota; kingdom Metazoa; phylum Arthropoda; class Arachnida; order Ixodida; family Ixodidae; genus Haemaphysalis; species Haemaphysalis longicornis. Next base: position 369,530,869 of record NW_027526203.1, on the reverse strand, counting down.
CCGTGGGAACAAAGGATACAAAGCATTGTTTATGACATCACAAAGTCGAATTGAATACGGCTTATGAGCCGTTAATAGTAGTCCACCCGTAACAGTGCCAAGCTATCGAAAGCAAAGGCATACCAACACTTTACTACTGCGCGTACGACGACAGTAAAAAAAATGAGGGCAATGATTCCAGACGCAGAGTGCGAGGTTCACAAGAATGACACCCTCAGGAACAGAAGCACAGATTTGGAGTCCTTAGTTGACGCCGTGTCTGCGCACGCAAGCAAAAAAAAAAAAAGAAAAAAAAAGCGTTGAACCATGACCAAGAGCAGAAAGCAGTCCAGAGAGAAGTCTTTGACATGGTCGTGACTATACAGATGCGGAACTGTCGTTGGTTCATTGCACTGGCACACACTGGCGCACACCGGGCACACTGGATTGCTGCGACAGCGTGGTTCACACATGCGGCGCGACGGTGTCGTACTCGACGGGGCTGCCTTCGCGCGGTGCGGCGGCGGCGCTGAGAAGCCTCGGGTGGAAGTAGGGGTGGAACTTGAGTCCCGGGTACCCGCTGCTCGTGGCAGCGGAGCGCGCCGGGTACAGCGGTGGCCCCGGTGAGCCGGCGCTTTGGGCTGCGCGGCCAGCCGCCGTGGGTGACGTGGGGGGCGGTGGACAGGGCGAGCGGGCGGGCGGTGGTATGGGCGCCGCGCCCGGCACCGGGAAGGGCGGGAACAGCGTACGCGGGAAGCCCAGGTAGAGGCCCGGCAGAGCGTGCAGCTGCTGCTGCTGGGCGCTCATGAGCGCCGTCAGATCAGCCATGGCCATGGGCATGGCGGGAACCTTCCAGGGGATGCGCCGTTGGCCAGCAGCAGAAGCTCGCTTCCCGTCGGCAGCCGGCCCAGCGCTGCGCAGAGGGCGCGATGCTTAGCAATTGTTCTGCTCGCCACAGTCTGAGTGTTTAGCACTCGTGCCAGCCATCTTATACGGTAATGAAGGAGCGCACTAGACGTAACGGCGTAATAGATGTCAACCAAGCTACCCCACGTTAAATTCACGCTACATGCATAAACTAACAAAATAGCTTTTGAAAAACGCTCCCAAGTGTGTAGCCTTACGCTGCAGCTGGCAGAGCAGGGTTCGATCAACACCGACTCGATAAAGAGGCCGCCGCATAGAATGACAAGCGTCACTCCAGTAGTCGGATTGAACGCTTCCACTGGTCGCTGTATAAGGTAAAAGCAGCTGTCTGAAATAGCGACCACCGGTAACCGCAGAACCTGCCGAGCACTCAGGCCTTCTCCCTTTCCAGGTGGTGTTGGTTAGATTCATGTAGTTAACGGCTCAACATTGGCTATTTGATTACATAGGCGAAGCCAAAGGGCAAAAATAACTATGACCTGTTAGTCCCATGATTTCTCTTGAATAATAATAGTAATTCCGGTGGTTGCACATAACTTTTTTACCCGGTTGGTAGTTATCTTTCCCGAAATCTTTCCACAAGTACACGGTATACGGCTAGCCGCAAAGCCGTAATGTATTAAATTACTGCGGCCGATCAATACATAGTTACGTACCTCCTGCAGTGGCGAGGAACTGATGCTCTGGCGGTAAATCCCCAGTCATAAAAGCCCTGAACGGAGAGTGTCGAAAAGCATGTTCCCGAAGCAAAGTCTCCACAGATTCCCTAGAACGGAGGTAAAAAGGGAAATGAATTATCGGTGAGTAACGATCATTCCACGGAGACTGGCAACACAACAAATGAACGCGCAATACAAGATGGTTTTCACGAGACAATATACCAACCTTTACTGATATTGACGCGACTTCGTAATATGTTTGCATTTTGACGCCGACAACGCACTGTTGATACTCGCGGTTTCCGCACGTATCAAATCCGCACGAAATTTGCTCAGCGATACATTATCGAAAAGCACTACTTGCTCAATCGCCACGATACTCAGCGACGGTTCTGTTTATAACAGTCCTGTATTGATTATTTCGCCTCTATTCCTCCTTGTATGAGTGTGTGCATGCTTTGTGTGCGTGCGGCTGTGCCTGCGTGTGATGGGGAGAGAGAGCATACGTTCATTCAAATAAACACGGATTTGCGATGCAAATGAATGGGTGAATGACTTCGCCTGCAGCCAGTGTTCTTACTCAGCTGCATCGATTTTATTGTCGCTAATTTAAAAAAAAACTCTTTCATAAAAAGTAATATGGTTGCACAAATATTTTTGCGAAATATTTTCGAATATGCGCGTCCCATAAGTGGACAACACTGTAACATTGAGGATGTACGGTAGCGGTGCGTTGGCTCTTCGACGGTACGAGAACAGCCGAAGTTAGGCTGAATTTTAAAATGTGGGCACCACGAGATCGGTGCTGTGTAATGGTTTATCAGAGCAAAAGCTCTATTACTCCAAGTACAATCGAGAAGACAACTAGTTCGGTCAATCTATCTTCAAGCTCAGCCAAGGTCAAGCCAGCGCCTCGTGTGGTTGCGCAGTAAAAGCGTCTGATCACTCGTTCGTTCAAAAAGGGGGGTTGTGGGTGCGGAGAGGGGCATAGGGGAAAGAGTGAGGGCTCGTGTCATCAGAAAATGATACAAGGAGGCGCTGGGTGCACCACAGTTCACTACGCGTTCGCGCCTAGACCGGCGACTGCGCCGAGCAGCGTCTGCGTTTTGTCTTGCGGTGCAATTGTGTTCCCCTCCACTGCGCGTTCTCGGCACGAAAGCCTAGCTGTCGCTCGACAAACTTGGCTTAACCGCGTTCAACCACGACAATTTTTAACACGAAAGTGTTTTATTTTCCATGGATACACCGAGATTTGACTGATGTCATATCCGTTACGAAAATGACGCCAGTACAACGAAGCAAGCGGCTTGTAAAGGGTGCACCCCTGCACACAGCGCCTTCTTGCGGGAAGCAACCTTTAGTACTAAATAGTACGTTAGGGTTGTTCGTTTTCGGGTTTTATATTTTAACACGAAAGTGTTTTATGCCGGGACACACCAATATTTCACTGACGTCATATCCGTCACGGAAATGACGCCAGTACACCTTTGCCGAAGCGACCCGCCAGCAGGACGTCGCTCGCCAAGCACACCCACAAGACAGTCGCCGACCCGCAAATCATGCTCAGCTGCAGATTTCACTGCACATTTCACTTTCATGTTTCACCGATTCCTCTGACAAAGGAATCAACCACAGTTTTTTGTATACGTACGCACCCTCAAAGCAAAAGTGGTGTACGAATGAGTGCACAGGCTGCAATATAGTTTGTTTACTTCTTAGACAATCCACAAATTTCTGACGCATGGTGATTTCACGGCACACAGCGATATCTTTTTAATGTTTTTTTTTTCATACAGGAGCTTCAGAGATCTTCTTGTTTTTACGTTGCGCAGTCATTGTGGATGCCACTCACACCGAAATGTTAAAAAAATATTTGCAGCTATTTTCCGTTCGAGCAGTACTGAAAACTGTTTCTCGACAGTGGAAGAAAGTGCACTCTGCGAGACACGCTTTCGTGGAGGACCCTGGCTTAAATTAGGTCACCTGAAGGGTTAGAAACTGATTCTAGGGTTTAACGCACCGACGAAACGCAGGCGATGAGGCGCGCCGTAGTAGATGGCTCCGGCGTAATTTTAACCACCTGGGGATCTTTAATGTGCCCCGAAATGTCGTACACACGGACGTTTTTGCTTTTCGCCTCCATCAGAAAAGCGGCCACCGCGGCCGGGAATCGAACCCGCGTCCTCGTGCTCAGACCTGGGGATCTTTAACGTGCCGGTACCGAAATCTCGTACAGAATGGTTAGAAACTCCCGTCGGCATGCTCAGCAACACCACACCGGCAGTACCTGTCGGTGCGACCAACTGAGGAAATATGGCTGAGTATACGATTTGACTACAAACAAAAACCATTGTTTGAGCTTTGCCGTGCTTGCAACGCGTAATGCCCGAGCGTCGATCAAGTTTTTAGGTAAAATCTTATTATACGCAGGGCTTGGTCATCGAATTACTTTTCCCCTTTCGTAGCACTTTCATGAATGGATGTCGTGGTGGAGCAGACCCATCACGGTATTAATGTTTTAATTTAAGAGTGGGGCGTTGCGGGGGAAAAAAAAAGGAGGGGGGGGGGTATGACACGCTTTAAGTAGAAACGCTGAAAATGAGGCAGAATTTAACGCCACACGACTGCGATTAAAGATTTAACTTTTACTCATTGGGTGCACATCCCCTCTAACGCGATTCAAAATATTTTTTCACGATACGAGAAAGCACTTACCCTTCTAGGTCCGTTAGTCTTGATGAATCTCTGAAGCCCTTGGCGAATGGATTGCTGTCTATTTTTAACTTTGTTATCTGAAAAAAGAAGTAAGCGCAGGACGATTGGAATGTTATACATATTCAAAAAATATATAGCGCAGCGCACTTTTCCTCGTGTTCGCGAATGCGAAAAAGTGCGTATGCATGTTAGTGATAATATGACAGCCGAACCGCAGCTTAATCCCACCGCGGTTCGGCAGGCTTCCACAGCATACGTTCATCTCGAAACAATACCATTTCGTTCTGCGTTCTCGATCACGTCAGAATCATTGACTTGAGGCTTTACACACCAAAGAACTACTTTTAAAATATTTTTATCCTTGTGGTTGAATTACGACTATTACTATGTTAAATGCAAAAAAAGAAGAAAGAATTGCATCAGATTCCCCTTTCAGTAACTAACGCCATTAACTTCAGAATGGCTACGTGGGGTTCACTGGTGTAAAAACTTGAAGCACGCAAATGTTCCAGGCATGGCACGAAGGAGCTTGGCTCATGCTACATTCGGGTATCACCACGGGAATTTCATTTCCCGAAACTATGGCAGCCAAATCTACAGTTCGACACCTAGCGAAGCTGAGGGCTTTAATCGTGCGTTTCTTTACTTTTTGCGCAATTGGAATTTGAACCCTGTAACGCAGATAATTTCTATGAAGTTTTCCGTTACGAATCAAGCGGTTATTCAAGAGTAACTATATGCTCAAAGTAGGGCTTAAGCCTTTCTACACTATGAGGAGTCTACTGACTCACTACGTGTGCAGAAACCGTGTTTTCCGGATCACGTATGAAGTAACAAAAACGCCGGAAGAATTCTACGAGCTGTTTTTAAACGTTTATGAGTGAAGGCGCAGCTGTTTGCTACAGTCTTTGCGTTACGAAGCAGATTTATGTATCTCCATTTTCTGCGGTTGCTCGCGAAAACCTTGCTGTGGCGAGCCTATGGTGCAGTTGCATTCCCTGATACTTTACAATTATTTCTTCGTATGCAACCGTTAAACACGAAATTGAGGTCAGCGGAAGAGAGAGGAAACAGACTCACTAGTTGATTTTGATATGCTGTGACGGCGGTGAACACCGTTTCTGGAAAGATGTATGTGCGGAACTGCTCCGCTTCGAGGTCTGTTATGACGGGTGGATTGGAGCAGCAGTCTGGCCGCAATCTCACCAAGTGAATCCGCGGCTGGTACTTGTGCATCGAGTTCAGCACGATCTGAAAGGCACAAAACAACAACAAAAAAAGCTCACATACCGTGTTTTCCAGAGCCAATAGGCAGTTTGAAAAGTCTTAACTATTGAGGCCTCATGTGTATACCGCACTGCATTGTAGGGATACGACCCATTAGCTGACGGCCACCTGTATTTTGATCTGTGAATATGGGCCTCCCGGAAATTTTCGTGAGAAGCGCTAGGCTGTGCATCGTTGCATATGTGCACACTGTTAAATATGTGCAGACTGACATTTTAGGACAAAGCGAAAGCGAAGAAAACCACGAGTGTTTGCGACTCGGGAAGCAAGAAAAGTTCACGCGTGTTCTGAAAAAAAAAAAAAAAAAATCAGGCATCCTCAGATTATGCACTTTCGACTCAACTCGAGCCAACTAGGACTAAGCGGACTCAAACAGACGTCACACGGGCAAGGATTTCAGAACGAACAGCAGGTACTTTGCAAAGTGTACTGTTGGGAGAGTTGGTAAGTCGTATTAAGTACATGTTACAGCGAGAAGGGGGATGTTAATAGAAGAAAGTCGACCAGGCAAGCTCTGACTTCCAACTGAAAGCGGAACTCAAACCAGGCGTGACATTTTAAAAGCCAGGTTTAAAAGTAAGAAAGTCAGGAAGATGCTAATTACATTGTTCCCAAAAGAGATTTAATTCCGGTCAGGCATGTCCTATGTCCTGTACGTCGGGCCCATGAATAAAATTTGGAACCTAGTATCTGTGTAAATTATGCAGTGTATTTGAATGCCCCTGGGGTGGTGCCGTATACGTATCGTATCTTATTTTCTGTCTGTATTTTAATATATATTTTACAGCGGAACTGTTATAGGTTAATTCCCCCGTTTTTCCACGTGCGTAGTGTCAGAAAAGCCGACCCCCTCCTCCTTTCTTCGGCACACTCTCTCCCTTCAGTCACCTGTTCGCCTCCGGCGCTTCGTATTATGATATAAGAAGGTGTATATTGTCCCTGGAATAATGCCATTCCAGCAATGCGTTTGGATTTAGAAGTGAAGCCGGCTTCAACAAGACAGGTGTAAGCTTGGGTGTTGTAAGCTGGCTTTTCCACATTGCGTCTTGCACCCTACTCCTAAGGAATTGGCGGCAATGTGCGCCAACGCGGTGGAAGAACACCGACGACGATCGGGCCGCGGGCGCGAAGCTTAAGCGCGATGCCCGCCGCAGGGACCCTAAATACCGCGAAGCGAAAAACGCAAAACGTCGGCGTGTCTGCAATCCCGCTGAGCGCTTCCGCGGCGTGACGGCGCGGTTTCAGCGGAATTTTCTGGCCAGCCAATAACCCATGTTGCACAAGCACCTGGTGGAATGGCACACAGAGTGGAATGGCACTGAGCTTTCATTTGCTATTTGTTTTGTTTTTACCCTGATTGTTAGATGTTGAAGGCGCAAGTTTTCTTGCACCAACTTTCAGTTGAAAGTCTGTGCTGGCCCTGTCGTCTTTGCCCTTGTTCCCCTCTGCATTGGTGCTTCTGCCAAAGGCGCAGCAAAATCACGGAATAAACGCCTATTCGATGAATGTCAGAATCGGTGTGCTTTCTTTTCATTTTATCTCGACTTGAGCGAAGAGCTGATCCCATGCAGGACCCAGTTTCAAAGCACAGTGTAGGAACTACGCAAGCGAATAAAAGCGCTGGTGGATCAGTTTGGTTTCTGCTAAAGGCCGGAATTTTAGTTTCTGCCAGAGCTGTTTCTGTCAGGTCTGTGTACCTAGTGGTGACCTTTCCTGAGGTTGGTAAAACGTATCGTCATCTACTCCAGAAACATATGTGCTATCGCACAGCTGTCGCCGACGCTAGCACACTCTTAATAGAGCTTCAAAATGGGCTAGCTGACGATATTTCATCATAGTTGCACATTACGAATGCGCATAAGAGGCTCAGACCGGGGCGAGGCGCACAACGGGCCGTATATCGTTCGAATGCCATGCGCCGCAAGTGCCGCCGCCCTCCGTTGTGCGCTGTACACGCGTGGGCTGTGGCTCTAATAACTCCTTTTGTGGGACCTGCTGTTGTTAGTTTAGGGAAACGCGTGCACAATTTCACGTGTGCCCTAAACGACGACACTCGATCAAAGGCAAGCCGAGTTCAGATTAGCGACTTTACCATATCGTAATGGCATGATATTCACTATAGCGTGCATAAATATACCAGAGGCCGTAATTTATTCTACCTTCTCGCGTCACCCGCGAAGAGCGGAAAACTGAAATGCATGCGTAATGCAAAATGATAATTTGGACCCTAACGTCGGTAATCATCCGGTCACCGTGGATAAGACAGACAGTGAGGGTAGCTCACATCGCGTGAGGTGCACTGCTCGTCCCGAACCGATCCGTGCTCGGGTATAAAAGCGGGCCGAGGCTTAGTGGATGCTGAGCTGGGGCCTGAGCAAGCAAGCTGTAAAGTATTGGTTTTCCTCGGAACCGCGGTATCGCTGCTGGGGGCTATAGCCAGTTCCTGTATAACCCACAATCACAAGTTTTGTAAGAAAGTCTCCCTCGAGGTACAGGAATAACATTACCGTCTGCTTGCGGACCATAGAAACGACAATTCTATGGGGAAAAAAAGAAGACAGCACTAAAAAAGAACTGAAATATGCTAATATAATTTTAGCTTTAAGAAAGTTAGGAAGACGTTCTGCTTTCGCGCATAATTCAGGGATTTCGAGACGTTCTACAGTTATTGAAAAGATGACCCTGCGATCTCCTCGGCGATTAGGAAAATTTCGAGCATTTGAAGATTTAAAAGAAGGTTATTAGGAAGACAAATCGCCGCCCAGGTTGACTGGGTGCTTGGGCGATCTGCTGGCAGTTGGACGGTGCCCCTACATTCGGACTATGCGCCGTGTGCAAAAAAAAAAAAAAAAAAAAAAAAGCGGCATTTCTTTCTATTTCGCGCGCAACTTTTCATATGTGCAGATGATGTCAGTATAGGGGCACAGGTTACTCACGTGTCCCTGCTTGTCCATCTCGTTGTTTGTGAGCTTGACCTTCTCGAAGGAGACGACCTGCTTGCGCAGCTGGTCCCCCGTGAAGGGGCAGTCGGGGTGCGCGTAGAGGCGCGCCGGCGACGGGGGGTCCGCCTTGCCGGCCACCAGCCACGAGGAGCGGTGGTACGCGTACCGGTACCGCTTGTTGTCCACGGGGACGATGTCTAGGAGCACCACATAGCGCCCGTCAGGGTGCAAGCCGTTGAACGAGACCCGCAGTGTAGGAAACATCCGCCTGGGAAAAGGCGAGGCACCGGGACTTCACTCAGTTTCCGAAATCGGATGCAGGTACAACGTAGAAACTAAAAAAATCAGCTGCAAATATGCCCACGTTAGCTTCTGTAGAAAAAAAAATAAAATGTGCTGCGCAATGGTTGGCGGCGCCTTTCTTTTACATGCATGGCAATAGTTATTCTGGACATTTTTATTGCGAAATTATTTATTGAACAAGACTTTCTTGTGCAGGTCGAAGGATCCCTCATGAAAATGGACGTTGAGTTTTAATAGACCCCCTATTGTGTTTCTATAGAGTCAATAAAAAGTCAATTAAAACTCATCGTTTATAGACTGTGCTCGTTAAAAAGTCAACAAACTTTGTATTGCAGAACCTCAACCAACATTTTATTGCCTTCAAGATATTGAGTTTTAATACAGTTCATATTGCGTTTTTATAGAGTGAACCAAATCTTCCATCTCAAAAACTGCGGCCAATATAAAATCAATGAACTTTTTATTGCAAAAATGCAACATGAATTTTATTGCCTTCACTATATTGAGTTTTAACAAACTTTGTACTGCCTTTCTATAAAGTCGTTTGAACTCCGAATGTGTGGACTGTGGTCATTAGGCAGGCAATAAACTTTTTATAACGAACACGCAGCAAGAATCTTATTACCTTCATTATGTTGAGTTTCAATAGACTGTATTGCGTTTCTATAGCCCACCCACGGAGGTCTGGTAGCTTATCGGTGCATATATGTAGGGTGCTATAGTGCCGCCTGCCCCGCCTCATCAAGCGAGATCGCGCGTGGACGTCCCATCACTTCGTCTTGGGAGCACTTGGGAGTGGTGCCCCTGGGATGGCGGACATCACCGCCGGAGAGTTCGAGCCCCTGGATATTACGACTACACTCAATAAGAATTTTATAGAAAGGTAATAGAGATAAATTTAATAAAAACTCATCAGACATTCGCTTCAGACCTAGCTCATATGCAACAGGTTTAGATGACTGGCCACAATAAGAATTTTGTAGAAATTTAATTCAGATAAATGTAATAGAAACCCGCCAGAAACTGTATACAAAGCTGACTCAAACGCAACAGTTTTGATACGACCATACTCAATAATAATTTCAAAAAAGCGAATCCAGGCAAACTTAATAAATACTCATCAAAAATTCTATTCAAACTTTATTTACACGCAACACGATGTTACGACTATATTCAATAGGAATTTTATAAAACATTAATTGCCATAAATTTATAAAAATCCGTCAGAAACTGTATTCAAACCTGATTTCCACGCAACAGGCTGTTGCCACTGTACTCAGTAAGAATTGCATGGAAAACCTATTGAATATATTTTATAGAAACCCCATAAGAAACTCATAAGAAACTACATTCAGAACCGATAAGGCCTACTGACTTGGCTCTATAGACTTTTAATTGAAACGCGGTGGCCAATTTGTAATGGAAACTCAATAGAAATATTCTATAGAATGTTGACAAAATGTTTATAGGGTTCTTTTGAGCAATATCTATAACAAGTTTATTAAATCTGATTGATTGATTGATTGATTGATTGAAGGGTTTAACGCGCCGACGCAACGCAGGCGATGAGGCGCGCCGTAGTGGAGGGCTCCGGGTTAATTTTGACCACCTGGGGATCTTTAACGTGCGCCGAAATCTCGTACACACGGGCGTTTTTGCTTTTCGCCTCCATCAGAAAAGCGGCCGCCGCGGCCGGGAATCGAACCCGCGACCTCGTGCTCAGCAGCGCAACGCCTTAGCCACTGAGCCACCGCGGCGAGTCAAGTTTATTAAATCTCGGTAAAGATTTTTATAAGGGGAAGGCTTGAAGAAACCACTACAAATTCAGGACGTGGGGCTGTAAGAGCATGCAGAAGCCAGAGAGAGACAAAGAGAAGCAACGTTTAATAAATTAATTTACGCATATCAGCAGTACTGGACCGCAGAAACAGTACAATAAAATAGCGCAAGTTGACAAGACGCCAAATGTATACGAGCCGGTACACGCTGCCACAAGACACGCGGAGGCTTACATCGAGCCTAGCATTATGTGATGATTTAAAAGTCGGTACGGTTCAAGGGTTGAATGATGATTTGGCCAGGAAGGAGATGGATAAACTGTGTAGATCAGCGACGCTAAAAATTCGACTCGCCATCCCGTCCCTGCAAGAGTTTATGTCCAGCGAAGCTGTTGCTGGACCCTGTTGCTGACGGTCAGAAGGTTTTTTTTTATTACTTTACAGTAAGGGTAGCAATGGACGCTTTTGTGGTCGCTGTGGTAGACTGCTGTGCGTTCAGCGACAACATCCTTCCGGGCTCGTTGTCTCTTGCGCTGCGCGCCTTGTGCAAAAGCATTGGATGGTTAGGTGGACAGAAAAGATGCACACAAAAGGTCACTGCAGGTATAAAGGTTTCTGTGTTTTTTTTTTGTTTTTTTTTAATTTCGGAGAACCGCATCGCTCCGGAGGCCAACGCCTTAAAAAGCAAGCAAACCAGCCAGCACGCGGTGGTCCGCTCCTATCCATTCTCGGCCATACCCAGCCCCCGCGAGGGTATGTGGGGGCCTAGTACGCGCACATTGCAAATAACCAAGCGGAGGATTGGCCCCATATACAGAGTCAGCGTGCTTGGCCTGAAGCGCAGCGGCAAGGGATAGCTGTCACCTGCACGGATGGAACCGCAGGGAAGCCCCATGCATCATATAGAATGGGAGAATGAACTGTCTATTAGCGCGATGTGTTCCCGTCGCTTGAGGCTCACGCACCACCGAAGTGCCAAGACCGTCTGCCAACTCCGGGCCGATGCGCTGCAGCAGTGCGCGCGCCAGAGACGAAGAAGTGAGCGCGCGGTGGTGCGGCTCGTGCGGGGCGGGCTTCGATCGGTCGCGGTGGCCATGGGGTGCAGTCTGAAGCCCGTGTTCGCCGTGCTAGCCCTGGCCGCCGTGGTGGCCGTGCCGGTGCTGCTGGCGAGGGCGAGGAGCGACACGTTGGAAAAGCCGCTAGGGGGGACTGCGGCGGTGGCCAGCCTGCACGATGACCAGCAGGCGGACCAGCAAGAGCCCGTCGCCCAGAAGGAGGTCCCCGACCAGATCTGGACCAAGGCCGACGTGATGCACGAGCAGAACGCAGAAGCTGCCGCCGCTACCGCCGCTACCGCCGCTGCCGCCGCTACTGCGGACAACTGCGCCGGCGACGACCGCTCGGATTCGTGCGAGGCCAAGAGCGCTGACGACGCCAAGTAGGTACCCTGGCAAGTCGCCCAGCAATGATTTACTGTTGGTTGTGAGCATAGGGGCCCCGATAATGGCACCGGTAATCGAAATGTCAGCACCGCGTCGCAGCTCCAGAAAATCGTGGACGCTCTTCGGGAACAGGTCTAGCTGCCGGCTGCCTCGCGCGCGCGAAGCCCCGAAAGCGTTTTGCATGTGGAACTGTTGGCAAACATAACTTGAAGGCTGCGTCTAATTTCACGGCAGCCGTGAGAATTACCCCCGAGAAATTCTCACGGCAGTTTTCATAAAAGCTGACTGGCCTAAAATTCGCTTAATTATATTACCTGCAAACGTAACCTAACAAAACCTAACCTCACCGAACCTGACCTTACGAAACCTAACGTATTATAACCTACCCAAATCCAGCTCAATTGTAACAAACATAAACTATACCCAACGACACAGGGCACATATATTAAACCTAATCCACCCCATTCTAGAATTCCTGTACGTCGATATTTTGATATAGTAATAGCCATAATGAAAAAAAGTTAACAAAATCACAATGAGCGAAAACTTCAAAAATTCCGAAAGCTAAAAAAAAAAAAAAAAACCTTCGCCCCTGCCGGACTCCAACCTGAGCCTCCTCGTGTGAAAGCAAGTGCTATACCACAGCGTCACAGCAACAGCTGTAGGAACAAGTTTTTAGGGAATATTTTTCCCAGAGAATCTCCGGGTGGCGTGCTTAGCCAACCAGAGGCGACTGTCGTGAGAAATTTCTGACCATAATTCTCACGGTTGCCGTGATAATAGACACTACCTAACTTGAAAGATATCCTGTCTTCGATGTTTCCAATTTGGTTAGCTTCCGATACCGCTTATACACGTTCCGCAAGGCCTTGAGGGGGCAGCTACACTCAATCTTGATAACCATCTGTCATTATGATCCTCTTGTGGCCACTGAAAGCGCTGCGAATTTGTCATGTCAACGTTGATGCTGAAGAAGTTAATATTCTATTGACGTTGTACCACGTGTTTTCTTCTAGGTGATTCCCCATACAACCCACGAGCTGCCTAGTGGTGGAGCACTTTCGTCAGCCGGAAGCCGCTTTGAAGCCCCCTACTATGCGCACCCCTGCCAAAATTATACCCGTGATGTTTGCATGATGCCACCTATACGCACTGCATCCGCACTCAAGTGTGTGAACACATTTTTAAGAGTTCCAATAAATCAACGGGTTACTTCGCCGAGCACATTACGCAGTTACGAAAATTACTGGTAATAAACCTTATATTTCTTTCTTCAAATGGGGACTGCTGTTCTTTGGTTCCCCTCATAGCTGCAGGTTTTCACTGCAAAGACAAGCTTTTAGACAGCGCTCCTGTAGAATACTGGGTCGAATCAAATTTGCTGTCCCTAACGTCTGATTTGCATAGAGAAAGGGAGAGGGGAGAGAAAACCGCGGTCGCAGTAGCCTTGAAATGGACATTGCCTACCCACAAACATTGCACGAGATAAAGGCCGCAAATAGTTAAACTTACTGCGCATACCAGCCGTTGCCGTAGCAGACGCTACTGAGGCAGCCGTCGCGACAGAACAGCCACGTGTGAGCCTCGCGTGCATGCAGTGGCTTCAATTCTTGGCTGCATCGTTCGCGGGGGTTTCTTCTCTCGCGGCGGCGGGAGAACGAATTCTGACACTCTGCTGAGAGACAAGGCCTTTCGACAGCGTACCCGCGCTATCATCATGAAGAGCAAGTGGCGAGCTTAGGTGCGAAGAAAAGCCATTAAATGAGACAAGCAAAACAAGCGGCTTCCCTGGCCGGCGAGAACGAGAGCAGGCGCGCATCGCGCTGAAGCCAGGCGCGTGCGAGCAGGGCACGTCAGCCGCGATCTCTTCACGTCGTCCATCAGCGCCAATTTTCGCTTAACCGTTAGTTTCCCCTTTGCCGCTTGTGTTTTCATTGTAGACCCCCGCCCCCCGAGTCGTCGCTCGGCCACGGGATGTTATATGCATATCCGTCACATTGCGTTTGCAAAAAGGGGAGCCTCGCCGCCATCCGATGCTGCGCCACGCTCGCGTTCCCCGCTGGTCGGGCTGTTTTTTGCTCTACTTATTTTCTTTCACGCGCCTCCTTTTATTTCTCCTTGGCGGAAAGAGAAGGCAGCTTTTGACGCTGAGTGCTCGCTGGAGACCTGCAGAGTTTAACGCACACGTGTTGCGGCCGCGCACACTGACGCGTGCGAGACGCGGCGGCAACGCGCGATGCACGCACGCGTCTCTGGCTGCTGCTCCCGCACTTGGTGCGTTCTCCCTCCGGGCGCAGACGCCGCTCTTTTATTTTCCGCCGTGCACAGATGCGCTGGATTTGTTTTCTCCGGAATCCCGCGTGAATTATTTAGGCCGGGTAGCTTTTGACGATGACACCGAGAAGAAGTGTGCGTACACTCTTTTGTAGGAGCGCGTCGCTGTAAGCAACTGGCGCCCCACTTCTGCCGGCAGAGATCGAGCTGCGCCAAAGGCGAGGCAAATAAAGGGGCTCTCGGTTGAGCCCTCTACTCTGCGCTGGTACAAATGACGCAACTCTGAAACCTCTTCGCCAAGAAATAAACAAACAGCAACTATCCCGTCGAAATGCAACTTGGTGCAGTCCCTTTGATGTTTGTATTCCAGACTCTCTCTCTCCTTCTTCTTCATGGAATAATTTTTCCCCGCATGAGTAACGCCCGCTTGCTTAAGAGTTTTGTGGTTTTATAAATTGCGATAGTATGCACTTTGGCATAAAGTCCGAACGGTACAAGTTAATTGGCACCCGTTTCCCGGAGGAAGTCCAGAAGACAGCGGTGGTGGGGCCCCCACAGCCATCACTGCAGGTCGGGGGGCCTCCCAGGATGCAGGCCTGTGCCGCGAAGGTGTCGGGATCTCGCACCACTCAGGGAAGGGCACGTCCGTAACAGGTGATTGGTGTCGGCGACTTCGGCAGGAGTCGTACAGAAGACGCGGCTCCTGCTCCTGTTGGTAAACGGGGCATGGTATCGCGGTGGCCACGCCCGGGTTACCGTAGGAGAGAGGGCCACCCCAACTCGAAGTCTACGCAGCAGGACCCCCTCCCAGCGAGCGAGCCCACTGGGAAGATCTGTTCTACACGGTGGGATGAGAGCGCGTGTGGCGCGACGCAGATCTTCCTTTGCTTGGAGAAATTGTTCATGTGGGTCAGTTGTCAGCAAGGGCAGCGGTCGTGGAACCGACGTAAGGTGACAGGAACTATCCGCCGCAATATGAGCGGTGATAGTATTACGCTGGATCCACGACAGTCGGAGAGGCCAGGGGTACGTGTCCAGTAGTTTATGAACTTTCTCTTCAGACAGACGAGTTGGAGGCTACACGGCGCGCGCAAATCCCGTACGGCCGCCGTTGAGTCCGTGTAAATTTGTGCAGTAAAACTTCCAGGGGCTTGAAGAAATGCCGATAGTGGCGCTTGCAGTCCGTCGCGGATGGCTGTAAACTCCGCCAGCGTGAAGGCCAGGTGCGGAGAGTTTCATAAGCGCAGTTTTGGTTCGCTTTTGAATGAGAGGGACATTCGACCGCCCGTAGTTGTTTGTGTTCCCGTTTTTTTGGTTTATGGGTGGTGTCTACAGCGGCTCTAAAAAAGGACGCGCCATATACCGCTGTCAACGTCAATTTATCGGCCGTATGCATGTGCCTGCTACGTAAGTGCGCATCACTTTTTAACGCCTTAGCTTTCAACAGTAAGCTTCTTTATACCCACGGCACAAGTTTGAGAAAGGGTACGTGGTTTCGAAATAGTTTTTAGCAGCACCTACGCGTTTTCTTGAAATTATCCAATTGAGAATTACGCAACGACGGGCGTAATATGGGCGATGCGCGCCGTAGACCGCCTTGGGCAGTGGCTTACGCAGGGTTTCATTTACAGGGGGGTCGGACCTCCCTCCCACTAAAAAATGGGAGGGGTGGAACACGATAAAGAGAGAAAATAAAGAAACACGGAAACAAGAATAAAAATAAACTGAGAATTTCCAAAAGATTATGCGCCATCCGACCCGAAGCTGCTGCAAAGCAAGTATGCATTCTGATTGGTGTATGCAATGCTTCATTGCCTTAAAGCAATGGCTCTAAACCACGAATGTGCCGAGTACCCTTTTTGGGCTTGCAAATGTAATTGGGGGTGGGGACCCCGCAATGAGCTATGTTGATCCGTGTCATAATATCAATCAATTAGCAGTTGCAGCTAAAGTGAAACATGCAACTATTCAATGCCCGCCTTTTGTGCCTTGCTTTTTGCTGATGCGTGCCATAATGTCAAACAATTTGCTGTTGCAGCTAATGTCGTTCGAACACTTATTATAAGCCTGCCATCTGGCTTTTTTGCACAGCTGGCGTGTTGTGCAGAAAGCCAACATTAAAAGCTACGCGAAGTTGTTTACCTACGTGTCATGCAGCGAAGCCACTTTTTTGCGTTACGGGAGAGATTGGCAAAAAAAAAATTAAGGGGTGTGGGGGGAGGGGGAGAGAGTTTCGGGGAGAACTTCACAGACCCCTGAAATCCCCTCGAGGACCCTTTGAGGTCCCTGGAACCCCACTTGAGAACCACTGCTTAGAGGGATGGTAGTGTCAATCTCGTGATGAAGAATCTCCCCGCCATGTTGAACGCTATCCCAAATCTTCAACACGCCATATACGCTGACGACTTCACACTCTGGTGTACAAAGGGCAGCCATGGCGAGCAGGAATACACATTACAACAGAGCCTCGATATCATCAGCGAGCACGCCCACGACGTCGGACTCACCTGCTCAAACGAGAAATCGGAATATGTAGTTGTATTAGACAACAGAATCAAGAAAACTAACCAATATCGCAACCTCATCACTCTGACAAAAAACAATTTACCAATCCCTCGCCGAAGCCACATCAAAGTCCCGGGCTTCATTCGCCAACAAGACGCTAAAAGCACAGAATGGGTCAAATCCATCATTGCCCAAATTAACCAAATCCACCATATTCTCCACCGCGTGACGCGACATCATCAAGGGCTCCAAGAACACGAATTACGAAAGGAGTCGAAGCCCTGGTGTTCTTACGCGTCATGTATGCATACCCTTTTCAGCGCCCTACCAAGACACAAGCCAACAAAATAGAAACAGCCACCAGAAAATGCATCCTCATAGCAATGGGAGTGCCTCTCTACGCCCCCACGGAATTAATTAATGACGCTGCCCTCCGCAACGCTCTTGAAGAAAAAGCCTCAGTTTATCATGAAGCTTAGCACCACCGTCTAACAACTTTAATGCAAGGGCGGGAAATTCTTCGCGCCCTCGGGTACCCCACCGACCACCTCCCACCCATCACTCCCCCGCCGCCATCCTGGGAGAGCATACTAAGAATCACAGTGCTTCCCATACCAAAACACATGAGTCCAGCCACAGATCAAGAACGTTGAGCTTCCGCGCTCAACACCTGCCGGAACCAACCCATGGCACCTACTACATGGACGCCCGTTTTGTGGACCATACAACGACTGCGGCATCGGTTGGCCCCCGCACAGCTCACGTACGGCATCACGCCAACGTCCGCTCGCCCACAGCTGCAGAGACTCAAGCCATCGCAGAAGCTATTATACTTGACCAGAATCGGACCGACCACATTACAGTATGCACGGACGGCCAGGGAGTACTGCGAAGCTTCGCCACGAGTGGCAATCCATCCCCCGTCCACACTAGCCTGACAACATACATGAAAGCTCATCCCCACCTACACGTTTTCCTCGAATGGATCCCTGGCCACCAAGGCATAGAGGGTAATTAACGAGCTCACGCTCCGGCCCGCGACGCTCATTTGCCGGGCAGCCCTCAGCCGTGGCCTGAAGAATACAATCCAAAAGAGTATAGTGCAATGCATCGCGAAAGGCGCCTCGAACATCTCGGTAACCTCCGGACAGCAAGAATGCTACCTCCCTCCCCATCTAAATTTATGTCACGAAGACCCGCTACATACATTAGACGGGCGCAGACATTGTCCCCCCTCTGTGATCTCTTTCTCCACTACATACAAAAGTCACCAGGCCGCTCGCACTGTCAGGTATGCGGTGGCTATACGGACAATGAACACACACATAGGCGTTGCGTACGGGCCACCTCGTCTTCCACATTTCTTTCCACCAACCCCTTCCCGGGGACCCTGATAATCCCTACTCGTGGTCTAGCTGGACCGCTCCCCCCGAAAACCTACGGGACGCCCTGTGGTCCGTGTTGGCTGCCCGCACCGAAACTCTGTGCATCTCCGCCAAGCCCGAGGGCCGTGGTACACCCCCTTTTTCCGAGGACTGATAACTCCGCGGCTCGGACTTGAGCTGTCGAATAAAGAATAAAGTTTGCTCTCTCTCTCTCTCTCTCTCTCTCTCTCTCTCTCTCTCTCTCTCTCTCTCTCTCTCTCTCTCTCTCTCTCTCTCTCTCTCTCTCTCTCTCTCTCTCTCTCTCTCTCTCTCTCTCTCTCTCTCTCTCTCTCTCTCTCTCTCTCTCTCTCTCTCTCTCTCTCTCTCTCTCTCTCTCCTAATGGCATGCCAGTCCAAAGTTGACCAGGACAAAAGTCAGGAACCAATTCTTGTTGCACGCGTTTCGCAATGTCAACATTGAAGTGGACGACGATGACCACTGGCGTGGCTCGTTCTTAAATTGTCTCACCCATGCAAAGTGCTTACGCGTGGATCATCTTTAATAAAGGGACTCTGCAATAGAGCACTGCTCGGGCCTCGGCTGACCTGAAAGCCCGGCCCCGGGCCGGGCTGGAGCTTGAATTCATGGGCCTGACCGTTATTGTTTCCGACGTGACGTGTAAGAAAGAGCATTAAATAAAATGTTCTGAGTTAATTTCCACGCGTTTCTTGGTGTTAGTTGTACGCATTGTTTTAAGAACGTCTCTTGCTAGGTCTCATAGTCACTGTACTGTAATTTTAATGCGATTTCATGCACTGCATCTAGATTTTATATTTTGGGTATAACATACCAAAGATACGATTGCAAGGAATGCCGTAGCGGTGCACGGATTAATTCAAACAACCTTGAACTCTGCACCTATGTCTATGTACCAATCGAAATGCGGCTGCCGTGACCGGGAATCGAACTCGCCTGCTACAGATCTGTATTTCTTCGTCATTTTCTTCGCCTGTCAATTTCTTCGCCTGGTAACAGTGCAAACGGCCACAGATATGGCGCGGCTTGTGCCACTGTGCCTTCACGCCGCAGAAAAAAAAAAACGGCGTCCGTTGTCTGCTCCGTTTCAATCCGATTCTCAACAGTGGTGTCAACAGAATCGCGCTCACATTGGAGTCGATGCACTACTTTGCGTTCGGTGGGGTAGAGTTAGGAACGTCCAACACCCATCATGTGCTCAGCACCGACAAGTACCGCCATCCCGCGGAGCCCGACGTAACCAGTGACGGCGCCCTCACATGGTAGCCTGCATGCGTACCTTGCCAGTGCATAAAGCCTATCGAAACAGCACCGCTGAGCAACCACTGCAAGTAAAATATTTCAATGCCCATTCATACTCGTGGATTGAAACGCGGCACCAAAAATTTCATCATATCAACTTGTGGCCGACACAACCACGTGACGTTGCAAAGAATCTGGTCATCAAAGGTGATGGTGGTCTGATGTGAGAATACGAGCTGTTATTGCGTCGATGTGACGCGAATTGAATACGGTGGAAGCTGAAGTACGCGCACTAAATGTTTGTATTTCAATCCACGGCGTGCTTTGCAGACTGGATGCTCCGTCTGGCTGCAGCGGCCACGAAGACACTCAACCATATAAACAAATTTCCTTCAGCGTCTAAGCCAGGGCCTGGTCAGGCACACGCGGGCCCTCCCTATGAACTTAATAAGGGTAGCGTCCTGGGCACGTTGGTAGTCTGTCGACGACGTCTGTCCTCGCTTCGTCCGTGTCTCCCCCTTTTTTGTGCAATTATTTTATTTTCTTTCCCTATGCTTAAAAATAAATGACTGTTCCCGGGCCGGGCCCGGGTCGGGCTCGGGCTTCATAAAGCGGGCTCGGGCCGGGTCCGGGCTTTAAAATCAGGCCCGTGCAGTGCACTAGTCTGCAAAACTTCCGCTGACCGCTTTCACTCTTTCTTTTGCACCTGGAAGCATTGTGAAAGCTATAGTTATCGCAAACAGGGAGAGGCACTGCGTGATTTGCTTGTCGCCGCAGATCCGCCTTCCGCTTCTGCCTTGCATTTGTGGCGTTTTTTTTTTTTTTTTTTGAAATGGCTATCGAATGCGTTCAGTGCAGTGCTGCCAGTGAAGGAAAGCCGGCCAATAGCCGCTCCACCGCTGTAATGACGTAATTCGGGTGCTCCAAAAACGCCAAACCCGTGAAAGAGAGAAAAATCTTTTGAGCAAGTTTCTAAGCTATCCGATGGGCATTGGGCAGTAATTTCTGGCTGAGGTACTTTGTGACCCCCTATCAGTAGCGGTCCCAGAGATTGGTTTTGGGGCGGACGATTTTTTTTTAAGGGGGGGGGGGGGGGGGGCGAATAAAGAACCGCTCCCTCCTTGCGCCAATTCTGCGGAGGAGGTGATAACCATGCAGACTTGTGCGCGTATGCCGTGTAAACGCACAAATCACTTAACGACACAGCGGTTTGTGGCGCCCCTTAGGCGGTGCAACGGCTGGCTCGACCCCGCATTTCTGACGGTCGCAACACGTTTGCGGCCTCGCACAAGTGGGGTTTAACCTCGCGCAAGTCGAATGCTTAAAAAAAAAAAAAAACTAAAAATAAGAAGCCGAGGACTTCTTTGAAGGGGGGGGGGGGGGGGCGATCGCCCTTTTCGCCCCCCCCCCCCCCCCTTCCCCTCTTGGGACCGCCACTGCCCCCTATTCTAAGTACTGGATGGGTTTTTTGACTGCGTTCTGAAAGCATTTAGGATTTCGAAAGAACAGTTGGAAAAAGTGTTGCAGGGTCTTTTTAAGGCTTAAGTAGGTAGCCTTAACGTTGTGCCTAGCAATGTTCCAAGAAGTCAAACTCATTGTACGTCCAGTGGCAGCTATATACTAGTTAACGTTTTTAATCTTGAGGTGTAAAGACGTTAACAGGTACCCGCACGTATCGTAGGTAGCGCAACGTTAAATCAAACGGCAGGAAAATTCTAGAGGAAGAGGGTCAGTCGCCCTGGTCTGGCGGGCTATATAACGGGACGAAGAGGCGAAAGAAAGGGTTTCGAAAAGAGGCGGTATAGCCCACGGTTAAGCCACCTCAGAGGGAGATGAAGCGCGGTGTGGTGCATAGTTTTTGGGGGCGAAGCCCCTGAGGTGCTCGGGCTGTCGGCATTTCCTGTCGTCGTCGTCTTCTCATGTAGTCACAGTACTAAAACACCCGTACAGGTGCCGTCATAAGTAATTGGAGAACGGGAGCTGTGGCCGAACCGTATCGGAGCGCCGTGTAGCTGCACCGGCGGTAAATGAAAGGACGAGAACACGCATGCGCGCCTGCTGACGGCGATAGCCCATTCATACCTCTCAAACCACTTTTTAAATTTGGCTTCGAGCACTGCTCAGCACAGTGCTCTCGGCGACGGCGCTGATAGCAGAGACGATTCTGGCAGCGTCTCTGGCGCACTTCCAGCTGCCGGAGAAGCGGCGCGCTGTCACAGGAATCTGTAGTGAGTTTTAGATGCAAAGCATCTCTTAGTCGACCCTCCGTCGTCCGGCGTCCGCACCTCTCCTCCTCGTCCCCCTCTCCACGCCAGCTGTGATAACGCCGCTCTCCTCCTCGCCGCTCGGCTCGTCTCGTGCCGGCTCAGGAAGACACCGGCAACACTGTCGCTCCAGGAGCCCTAACCAGCTGTGATAACACCGCTCTCCTCTTCGCCGCTCTTCCTCGTCGCTCGGCTCGTCTCGTGCTTCCGAAGACAAGGCTGCACAGAGGAGAGCTCGCGACGCCGAACGTAAACGGCAGCGTCGAACAGCGGATTCCTCCCTTCGAGAACTAGAAGCGGCTTCGAAACGCCAGCGTCAAACAGCGGATTCCTCGCTTCGAGAACGAGAAGCCGCAAAACGTTCCCCACTACTAATACGCTACTACACGTGTTTTTACTCTAACAACCAATTAACACGCTACTACTCCACGGCTTTGCACCCCTCAGGGTTCCCACGTGGGAAGATGGAGTGATTTTTTCGTTCAAATATGTTTACGTGTGTACGCTATCAGCGCCATCGCCGAGAGCACTATGCTGCGAACAATGCTTGAAGCCAGGTTTAAAAAAAGTGGTTTGAGAGGTTTAGATGGGATATCGCCGTTGGCAGGCGCGCATCGGTGTTCTCGTCCTTTCATTTAACGCCGGTGCAGCTACACGG
This sequence comes from Haemaphysalis longicornis, assembly GCF_048455015.1. Classification (NCBI taxonomy): domain Eukaryota; kingdom Metazoa; phylum Arthropoda; class Arachnida; order Ixodida; family Ixodidae; genus Haemaphysalis; species Haemaphysalis longicornis. Next base: position 369,508,493 of record NW_027526203.1, on the reverse strand, counting down.
CGCTCCGATACAGTTCGGCCACAGCTCCCGTGCTCCAATTACTTATGACGGCACCTGTACACTCGTTTTCCAACGCCTCGCACTAGAACGTAACGCGTACTAAAAGAACACACCGCGCCACTCGTTTTCCAACGCCTCGCGCTAGAACGCTTCGTGCTTCAAAGACACGAGACTTTTATAGCAAATTTGTATACCTCTATCCCACAACGGTTCAATCTTCGTGGTCAAAAACGCCAAGGCGGCAGGAGTACACTTATACACTGCATTCTTCGCCCCTCCCGGAATTTCACGTTAGTGGAGATGCCAGGGATTTTTTTTTCTCCCAGATTTCAGCCAAAGTAGAATCTGTGCAGGGACAACAACGCAAATGCACGCCTAGCGCTGCTGTCCTTGCACAATGTTTTTTTACTAAATCCTATTCTGCGCCTTGTCATTGGCCTGATTCGCACATTCAGTCACACTGATTTGTTGTCATGGAGCGCTGTGGTGAAGCCGACGTGCGGCTATTCCTTAGAGTGCGTATAACAGGTACTAGGCTGATGAGCCTGTAATGTTTGAGATATTTGATATCACCCTTTTTGTGTATTACAATTATATTCACGTTTTCCCATGCCAGCGGTAATTTTCAGGTACTCCGACACTGTGAGAACAATTCGGTGAGCTTTTCTACAATAGTGACTCCCCGTGGTGCAATATATCAGCTGTTATTCCGTCATGTCTTGGGGCTTTCCCTCTTTTTATACTGTTCAGGGCTTTTGCAACTTATTACGCCGTTAAGTTCGGATGTTCGGAACTTTTTCTATAAAGCGAGTCCGTCTTGGCCCTGCACTACGACGCAAACATTTCCGCCAGTGACTTTTTGGAGGAGTGGCGACGGGTGATGCCGGACAGCACGCCAGCAACTCTCGTTCGTCTTGTGTAACGGGGGAAGTGGGTCAAAGTGAGTTGAAGGACGGGGTTAGATCGCCTAAGCTTGCTCCTGTAGTGGGTCTTCAAGGAAAAGGAGGAGGCTTCTGGGGATCGTGTTCAAAAGAAGAGAGCAGGCCTCGAAGCGAGTCGTGTGTGCGCTACAGCTACACATTTTGTAAAAACCTTTATATCATGGACATAAGTCGATATGTCATTGCAATGAGGACAAGGAAGCACGCACAGGAATGTCAACGTGTTCATACAACAAAGTGGTGATTCGGGTTGTTACAGTTGTTCCTCGGCTCGGTAAATGACCCATACCCAATCAGGGAATCAGGAGTTCGGTCAGTCATCAGGGTAAAATATATATATATATATATATATATATATATATATATATATATATATATATATATATATATATATGTATATATATATATATATATATATATAACACAGAAATAAGGGTTGGCAGTCGAGAAAACCTCGGAAAGCAAAGGGGAGGATGTGGTAGATCATTGAAACAGATTAAGAATTTGGAAAGAAAGAAAGAAAGTGAAGAAAAATGCCCGCCAGGTGGGATCCGAACCCACGACCTCCAGAATACCGGTCTGGTGCGATAACCTGATTAGTCCGAATGGCGCTGGCTACCACCCCCAAGCACAGGAAACAAACATACCTAACATAAACACCCCAGAAAGTGAATGGGAAAATCGCCCCGCCGGTAGCGTAGTGGTTATCGCACCAGACCGGTATTCTGGAGGTCGTGGGTTCGGATCCCACCTGGCGGGCATTTTTTCTTCACTTTCTTTCTTTCTTTCCAAATTCTTAATCTGTTTCAATGATCTACCACATCCTCCCCTTTGCTTTCCGAGGTTTTCTCGACTGCCAACCCTTATTTCTGTGTTATTTTCAACGAGCCCCTCATTTCCTATATATATATATATATATATATATATATATATATATATATATATATATATATATATATATATATATTGTTGCTTCTTTCCTTTTTTATTTTCTTCCACGGGTTTAATTTTCATTTATCAGCTCCAACCGGTTTGCGGTAGCCCACGTGGCCCTCGTCAGTCCCCCCTTTGTGGGCACGTGACGTTTTCATCCGAGGCATCGTCGTCATTACGATCGCGATCAACGTACCTTGTAAAGGATCTAGCCTAAAACGGCGGGCAGTGGAACGCGGAAGCAGACGTGCGGTATACGTGTTTTAGCTCTGCGTGGGTGCACCATGCCCGGTATATCAATCCATGCAGCTACTCTCGGCTGCGTGATAGACAGTCTCTTTTTTTTTTCACGTCAAGCTTTGAGTTTGTTTATTTGGAGCCCATTCTCTATGACACGGGCCACTCCTAACGACGAATAGGCCAATTAAGTCTGCCGTGACCGTGCAGCCCCACAGGCTACACAAGCTCCGGTGGAGATCGTCGGCGCGGTACCAAGAACAACGGGACGTCTATACGAAAAAACAAAAACACGGACGGCTACTTCAGTAAATGGGATGAATTAGGCCCGAAAGAGAGCTGGTCTAAATATTAACTGCAGAGTTTCAACACTTCACAGAAGCTCGCTTAACAAGCGTAGAAAAGTCTGCTCGTGTTCCCTTTGGCATTCAGGCGCATTGGAATGCAGCCAAGCGTCGAACTAGAAGAAGGCTGAACACTACTGTTATAACTCTTTCACTGCTCCTATAAAAAATGCAGACTTCTAGGAAAGAAGTCATGGCGCGTTAAAATGCATGCGGACATCCCTGACGACGGCCCGTGCAGTGTAAAGCGCCGTTACGCGCGTACACGTATATATAATAAGCCGCCGCAGGAGGAAAAACAGTAGAAATGGGACTGAACACGAAAAAAAAAAAGAGAAAAAATGAGAATAAATTCACGCTTCTCGCTTTAAATATTCATAACGCTTATCGCTTGCCTCGTTCACACGTCAGCTCCAATTGAGTCGCGCTGCAGCCTGTCGTCGCAAAAACTGGCGAAACCAGAAACCATGGAAAAAAATTAACAAAGGGCGCCTCGCAAAGGAAAGATTTCGTAGCTGCGCTCTTTTTAACATTGAAGCGGCGTGTTTTCTTTATATTCTCCTCCTTTAATGGAGGGTGGCGGCATCTATATAGCTCGGGTGAACGCGCTCGATGGCGAGCTATTTCGCAGGAAGGTTGGTAGTAAGAAACTCGCGTGCATATAACGCGGGCAGATCTAATGAGAGTAACCATTCGGAAGTTTAAATAACCTGGGAGCGGATTCTGTAATTTCTCTTAAGTGACGGCCGTCGTTTCCAGTGTGACATCTTACTGGCGTCAGAAATTCTTAATGTTTTTTTTCCTTTGATTCGCTACGCATTCACGACTGAAAAAAAAAAAAAACAGTCTGCGCACGCTTAATAAGGGGCAGCGCGCTTGAAACGTGCGCAGACTGTTTTTTTTTTTTTTTTGTAATTTTCCTTTCGCGATTGAATTGCGAAATAAAGAAACTCCCTTTCCTGACCCCGATACGGCATCAGACTGAAAACAACGGCCGTCGTTTTACGGAAATTACAGAATCCGCCCCCTGTACAGTCACCGGTTTCGACGAACCTGTTACTCTTCCAGGCTGGCATGTCAAGCATAGCAGTGTTTAGACAGACAGGTTTAGAGGTGACGGCATGCCTGAGGGCGGGCAAGCTGTCACCCAAACCGTAGGTCGTTTACCTTCGCGCTGACTTTTGTGCGGTCTGCACGAACCTTTTCTGTTTATGCTGCGGAGGAGATACCACTGGAAGATTTTTAGTCTCGATAGGTACAAGACAGCAGTATTGATACGGGATAGAGGGGTATTTACAAAATTGTATTTACAGTAGTTATGCTATATACAGCTTGCAGAAGACACGCGGTGGAAGAGAGCGCCGCGCAAGCAAGGGAACGAACTACACGCGCGTCACCATCTGCGTCTTTTTCATCTGCCTACTTTGATGATGATGCCTGCGTAGTCAGCACATCGATCGCCCCTTTTTGCTGTGAAGGTAATTAATGCCGCGTAACAATATTACTTGTGCTTAATTTCAATCAAAGGCTCCCAATATATAATAAAGTTGATTTAATATCTGCGCGTCAAGCAGGCGTATGCAGCGTACGACCAGGTGATCACGCCTACGAGGCATTTTGACATTGATCGCTTCAATAGTCAATAATCAGCCAAGATAATCAGCAGCGGCGGTGCCTGACCGTTTGTTTTAAGAGGTTATAAGCAGACCGACCATGCGTATTTGTATGATTTGTCATAACGTGAGGCGCTACTACAGTACGCGGTTCTTAAAGCCCAGTACATTGATTTCCTACGTTTGTATAACGTATACATGATATTTTTAAGGTCAAACAAATGGCTTTACCTGCGTCCGATACACACATATGCGCGGCCACCAAGCTTGCGCAGTACACGCGTACTTAGTATTTTTACACTTGTTTGACATCTTTTGTAAAGTACTGCAGTTTTAAAGTTTTTTCACTAGATCCAGTTTAGCGCCCCTCGAGTAAAAGCAGGCCGGATTTAAAGAGAAAGGAGCGTACCTGCCCGTCTTGGTGATGATCATCTCGGTACCCAGCTCGTGGAACTTCTCCCACAGATCTTTGGTTTCCAGGTGAGCGTCGGCGTTCCTCAGCTCGTCGCAGTTGCATCGCGGCAGGATCTGGGGGTTCTCGACGCGGGCCGAGCCCTTGGGGTCGCGGTGCTTGCCGCTGCCAGACCGGGCCGCGCCCGGGGGTCCGCCCACATCGCCGCCGCCGCCGGGGAGTTCGCCGTCGGAGGCCGAGCAGCCGCGGCGCGCCGGAGGACAATCGACGCCGGGCGTATCCGGGAGATCGTCGTCGGCCAGCGACGAAGCGCTCGACGCCGGCGACGACTCGAGCCGCGCAGCGGCTGAGCCCGGAGCGAAGCGTCCCAGGAACTGCAAGCCACCGCCGGCGGCACCGCTCTCTGGAGACGACGCTGAACGCCTCTGGGAGCGAAGTGAACCGAGGAGTGGTGGGCTGCTGGGCTCGCAGAGCTTGTCTGTGCGGGGAGACAAAAGCCACCAGGCATCAGCGCCAGATGTCTGCAATGTCGGGCAGCAAGAAAAAAACAGATTGGCAGTCCTTTCTCGGGTTGGGCCAAGGCTGGACTAAATCATGCAGGGCATTGGTTCATTATCATTAGTTTAAAGAGCGACGACCAGCTGTGGCTTGTGCAACGAGAAGTACGGCATGTACACATTTAGCGGAAAACACCGCGCCTGTGAGCGCAGTGTTTGTTACATATGGTCGGAAGAGAAGGGGTGGGGGGCGAAGTCTGCAAAAACGACACCATAGTTTTAAATGCCATGTCGTATTGGCGACATAAATGGATGTTGCCCTTGGTTCGAGGGTTCTGCGAGCATCTCAGGGACGAAAAAAAAGGTACGTGACGTGCGTCGTGGCTGAATGGAACGACGCTAAAAACGATCCGACGGAAGTGCGTCGTTTTCATATGCATTCTGCATGATGGCTTGGTGCGTCACAACCGTCAAGTCAAGCGCTTTCGTGGTTCTGTAAAGCGAGCTCAGCCGCTGGGCACCTGGGCTATGCAGAGAGGCCCATGCTAGGGGGCCCTTGTTCACGCAGGGGGAGGGGAGAGGGGAGAGAGGGCCCACGGAGACAAGAGCGAGGGATTAACACCGTGGGTGTAGCCAAGGGATGCTAACTAAAGAGGAAGCTTTCGTAGTGAGCAGTGTTTTCAGCGTGGCCGCGCTGACAAGAAAGGACAAATTAAGAATGCGGCTTGCTATGCTGATTCCGTTGCAGTTCCGTGAAACGAGAAATGACAGTTGATTGCTGTCAATAACACTGTTGACTATGATTTACCATTCCGTTCATTATAATACAGACGACATACACAGTACATACAGCAGGAATATGCCACCTTGCCTGTGGTTTATCATACACACATTGACCCTTGATCAGTTAAAAGCAATTGAAAATGTCAAATTAATGACGATAAATTAATACGCAGCGCAAGTTTGGCGCACCACAGTGAAGGTCCACCGATTATTTGGGGCTGAGTTTTGCCACCGTTGATTATCGACAAACTGTTCACCACTTTTAAATTGTATACGACGTTGAAGTGACTTCACGCCCCACTCGTCGTAAGGAATTTTAACTCTGCCGTGGGTCCCAAATTTAACGAAATGTCCCATTAGTGTCGTGTGGAAGAAGGGGAAGGGTGACGTAGCGATGTGGGGATTATATAAAAACGCGTTTGTTACTAATAAAGTAAGATAAAAGTAGCGCATTGTTTTGTCTTCTTTCTGTCGTCTTTGTATAGTCTTCGAAGTGAACGTTCACTAACGAAATGGCTTCGCACTGAAAAAAATTTGGAGAAACTCCCAAGTGGGCCTTGTCGGAAGCCGCTCGGCCATACACCGACCCCCTTCCAAGATGGCTTCACCACTATGTACATGCATTGCTAGGAAGACTTTTTTTTTTTCTAGGCAGGCTGATACCGAAGTAGGAAGGCCTGAGGGCCTTGTGTTAAATACCCCCGAAAGACCCCATGTTTCCCTATGGAACACTATAAACCGAGGCCGTTTAAAGTCAGCTTCATTACTGTACACAAGTGCATAGCTGAAAAGATATATTTGGGGGAAATATAGTTTAACCTCGTTATAAGGACCACTGATATAGCGAATTATCGGTTATAGCGAACTAAATACGAACTTCGGTTGGTCACGCTTTATTTCAATGGAACTTATTCTTTTATGACGTAACTGAAACCGTGAGCCGTGTGCGATATCGGATATAGCGAAGAAATATTTGACCAGGAGGCTGAGAAGCTATTTGGAAAAACCCTCCGGCATCCGAAACTGCAGAAGTATAAAGGCCCTTTTCCTCGTGGACACTGTGGGAAACTTCATTCTGCTCAGTGCTGTGAGTAGCCACCAGCTGAAGATCACATCCTTCATCAAATAAATAAAGACGCAGGCCTGTCTTGTCAAAAGAACCTTGTTTTGTTGTAATTTCACGTACTCATGTTCCGGCTCATTCATCTTGAAATGCAACAAGGAGAAAGGTAAGGGTTAACTTGTATATAATGGGTTGGAAGCCTAAAAATGCATTTTTATATGAAGTATTTTTGCGCGAGCCAGATTGTCGATTTATTACAGCCAACTTTTACATCTACTGTTATAACGAATACCGGATATAATGAACTAATTCGCTGTTCCGATACTGCTTTGTTATAACGATGTTCGACTGTATACGGGAAGTGTGACAGCAAAATATGAAGGCCACAGCGCCTTCCGTGTGCTGCGAAAGCGTGACACATGAAACGTTACAGGCGGACAGGCAGGTTTCCCCGTTGAGTCCACATATAACTGCTTTGGCATTTAAACAAAATATGTCGCTCCGAGATTTCAACTAACGTTGCTTAACCCAATTGAATGCCACATACATGCATATATCGTTCTGTATATATTTAAATCATGCACTCCCGTGCAATGTCAAGAAAAAAATATGTACAATTGTGCAAATGGCACCTGGCATGTTTTCAGTCGATGCACGGTTTGCGCTTTTGTCGCGCCCTCCAGACTGCGGTCGTGTTGAAGACGCTAAAGACGACATGACCCTTATCGTACCCGTGTATCTCTCTCACCAAGAGCGAAAATTAGCTTGTTCCAGTGCGTGCAATATATCGTATCGTACTGACACAGGAAGGAGGGCGCAAGACGTGCAAGGCAGCAAAGATAATGCAAAGCGAGGTGGAAAACGCGGCTTATCAATCGGCTCTCGTGCCTCGCACTTTGTGCGATACGCATTTCATTTCAGTGCGCACTCTCTCGTAGCAAGCGTATCTTGTAGTTGGCTGCGCTATGCGGGCCCCAAGCGGCCTCCTCGCTGGAACAACCGCAGCGGGAGCTGCGCCAAGTTCCTGGCGAGCGGCTCCGGTCTTTTCGGTACAGGACGTTTCGGTACAAGGCGTTTCGGTACGGTCTTTTCGGTGCACGGGTGTTTCGGTACACGGGCGTTTCGGGACACGGGCGTTTCGGGACACGGACCTTTCGGTACAGGACATTTCGGTACAGGGCGGTTCGGTACAGGTCGTTTCGTTTCGGCGAGCGCTTTAGGCTGCGAGCGTTGTTTACAGGGTGGTTACAAGCACGGAATTTGTGCCTATTTATTACAGATGTTCTTGTTCGAAATTCTGCGTTATTTTAGGCCAGCAGTTGGTTATGCGGCCTTCCCAAAAAAAACATCTGTTGATTTTTTAAATATTAGCTGCGATATTTGTGGCATTCAGACAACCTATAAGTGTTCATTATTTTGTTTCTTAGCGACCTATTATCGCCAGAATGTTATATAACAAATCAGTGATAGTATCATCGTGTTTTTCAGTCGTTTTTTTGACGATTTATTATCACCTGTTTATTTTTTCGAAAATCAGTGAGGTAAATATTTTCTTTTTGCACTTTGCGGAAACCCTTCGACAACGGTTGCGGGAATAAGTCCCACCGCACGGGGAAGGAACCTGTCCCTTTATAACGTAATGACGAAGAAGTTGCAATTTCTGTGTTTCTGCATTTGTGTGCGTTGCTTTCTTCTGATAACGCAAGTACTTGAGGTGTTATTAGCAATGCATTACGGAAGGCACCTATTCTACCTTGCCGCACGCTTCCGTCCCGACTTATTCGTAGTTAGCAGGGACTGCCGCGGGTTTATTGTGTTTGTGAATCAAATTTGGAAATGATTTGTAATGACGTTGAAAGCACTCTGTAATGTTTTATGCAGCATACATACAGTTATTCTTCTTCGCAAGGACTGCTCACCTGAAATTCTTGGCGTTTTGCTAATATGGTCGTGACCTGAGACCAATGTCACCTGCTGCTCCCCATAATCAGTACTTTTTTGAGCCGCACAGCGTTAAAATGATGTTCGCAGAAGCAGGTGTCGGCACGACATTATACATGGCATATATATAAAAAAACAAGTGCCGACTGCAACAGGCATGCTGCAGGTTAAAATGAGCCGCTGCAACTCAAATCGCGTGGGATGATGCAAGTGAAAAACCCAGTGTAACACATTAGCGCTACTATTCCGACGGATAATGTTTCTAACTGCACTGTTAAACCATTTCATTCTTATTTATAAGATAGGTGTTTACTTAGTGTAACAGCCCTGAAGAGCGCTTAGTGCGTAAGAAATATTTCCCGCAGCAAACATGCACGTCAAAGCAGCGTCACCGAATAGGAGCCACGTTGGATCGTGGCTCATTGGTACCTCTGAAGTACGGTACTTTTGTGACAAAGAACTTCGCTACTCAGAACAAAATTTAAAAGAATGTCTAAGTAATTGAATAATCGATTCAAGGAACATTTATGCGAAAAGTAAACAAATGAAACAGGATCGAGGAACTATCCTCAACAAATATTTACAGGAGAAATCGCTTGAAAAGCATGCGGATTCGTAAGTAGGCGTTAAATAATCACAATATGAGCTCAGAAGCCGTCTTAAAAATAGATCCTAGAGATCCTGTGCAACATCAAATCAAAACAAAAACAAAATAAAGAACTAACTGATATGTTCATGCAGCGAAAACTCTTTAAACCCGTAAATTTTTTATTCTGGACCAAAATATTGGACCGAAGGGGCTGCGGAACCCCAATGGAGGTTCCCCGTGGGGTCAGTCACCTGTCTAACCAGAATTTCTCTAGACGCACGGAGAGTGGGGGAGGAGCGTGCATGGCTTGCGGCGGAGCTTGCCTAAAACGCTCGCCCTAAGATCGGGCTCCCGCTGACATTCGTGCCGCTAACCATTCGGGGTACCAAGGCATGTTTTTTTTTTTTTTTAGCAGAATGCGCCGAAGCCCAAGAGATCACGTGGGCGACGACGGTATGGGAAACGCGAGGGCGCAAATAAAAAATTCAGCCCCGCGAGAGGACGAATAGTTAATATTTCTTTTTTTATTGTAGTGTTTAACGCGCCGACGCAAAACGCAGGTGATGAGGCGCGCCGTAGTGAAGGGCTCCGGATTAATTTTGACAACCTGGGGATCTTTAACATGCGCCGAAATCTCGTACACACGGGCGTTTTTGCTTTTCGCCTCCATCAGAAAAGCGGCCGCCGTGGCCGGTAATCGAACCCGCGACCTCGTGCTCAGCAGCGCAACGCCTTAGCCACTGTGCCACCGCGGCGGGTAGAAAATACATGATGATATTGTCGCTAAAGAAACGAAGTAATGAACAAGCTATACATCTTCTGGCTACGGTTACGTAAATAGGCATTTTTTTGGCAAGGCCGCATAAATTTCTACTGGACTAAAGTAATGCAGAAATACAAGCAACAACAGTTGTAATAAACAGGTTCGATTTGCGTACTTGCAACTCCCATGTTAACAACGCACGCGAATTTGGCCGCCTCAAACGCTCGCTCGAATTCGTTTTCGCGCCGAAACGATTTGTACCGAACCGCCCTGTACCGAAATGTCCTGTACCGAAACACCCGTGTCACGAAACGCCCGTGTCCCGAAACGTCCGTGTACCGAAAAGACCGTACCGAAACGCCCTGTACCGAACCGCCCTGTACCGAAAAGACCTAGACCCCCTGGCGAGCCCGCCACCTTTCCCGTGAGATCTTACAATCCACAGTTCCTGGTGCAGCCTGTGATGTCATGTTGATGGTGGCGGATAAATTGCAGCCGCTGTCACGTAAATAAAACTGCACCCTCAACCATCCTGTTTATCATAAAGTTCTTGAGCAAACGCTTTCCAATGTTGGCTGTCTGATTTCTCGCTGTGTAATTTCTCTCTGAAACTACAAGACAAGAGGGGAAGGAAACACGACTTGACACACAACTGCGCAAGATGTCAACAGTCTTACTCTACGTTCTGCATAATTTTGTTTCATCACGACGTTCGCCATAGCGTGCGCAATCTCTGGTTTGCTGAATTGAGGCTCATTTCTGCGCTTTGTATAAGCTTGGGGAACATAGTATAGACCCCCCCCCCCCCCCCCCAGTGTATAAATCAGAACTATTTCTAATAAGAAACTGGTCAGACAATACTTCCTTAGAGTTACTGATTGATTGATTGTAGGGTTTAACGCGCCGTAGTGGAGGGCTCCGAATTAATTTTGACCACCTGGGGATCTTTAACGTGTGCCGAAATCTCGTACACACGGGAGTTTTTGCTTTTCGCCTCCATCAGAAAAGCGGCCACCGCGGCCGGGAATCGAACCCGCGACCTTGTGCTAAGCAGCAGATCGCCTTAGCCACTGTGCCACCACGGCGGGTTAGAGTTACTGCAGCTTCAGGAATCATGCTAATAGAATTAGTTCTGAAATTGGTAGGAAAACCGCCTGATCTTTTTTTTTTTTTCAAATAAAACGAATAACCAACACAAAAGGAGCAGATAAAAGCAGTGCCCTGATTTGGTAATGCTGGTGGTGAATTAATAATTGCATTTCATTGCCAGAGTTTAAAGTGAAAGGGAACGAACCACCATTTTTTTATCTCACTACACGCCTCGTATGGAAGTTAGGAAATAAGAGTGCAATAAGAACCTTTGCTTAATCGGAGGATTTCAGCATTATAAAGTGTCAACGAAAGCTTAGCTCTATATGGTATGTTGGCAACTGTAATGCTTCTGTAGTCCCACCTTTCAGTACCGCCAATTTCTTCGTGCTTGCTTGATCGTTTGCTTGTAGTTTGTTTATTTGTTTTGTGTTGTTTGTCCGTTCCACTGCCTTCGGCAACCGTCTTGGTATTCAAGCCTCGATCACGCGCTGGGCCACTTCGAGACTATTCCCACCATCGAACAGTCGTCGAGGACCTGCTTTCTCCTTTTTTTTAGCGCGCAGCACCGCGTACCGTGCGGGGCAGACGAGGGCTGCCAAACCGTGTTCGGAGTTTCCTGGAAGCCCACATAAGCCGACAAAGCTATCCATTCCCATTGCGCTGACTCTGTATAACACTGCGCTTGACTAGAGGGCCGTCGATGCCGGTGACTCCACTGCCACAAATCAGGAAGGACTGCCCGCAGAAATGCGTTCGGGGAAGGAGCGTCACGGGCAGCTCCCCTTCGCAACGACCGGCGCTGAACTTCGCAGGCGCGCCAGCCGAAGGCGCCGCAGTTGGGGAAATTTGAGCTCCTTCGCCCTTGCACCTTCAGCACGCCGCCGAACGCTTTCCCCGTGCTTCCTTTCGGCGCCTTTTCGGAATGGAGGAAAAAAACCTTGTTTAGCTGCGGCCTCGAAAGGCGGCTTCGGCAGCCAGCTGCGGTATTGGCTTACGCGCACCGACATGGCACATTTACTATAGGGAACAGCTTCACCGCCACCTCCTAGTCTTTCCCTCTGCACCCCTCCTTTCCCTTCTCCACGTGCGGAGGGGTTGAATTTTGCCGGAGACACCATGTACTGTAACGGAACAATGCTAAGGATGCACCTACAAAGAAAGCCAGCCTATTACCAAGAAATTATTTAAAATTATTCGGTGAATGATAGAATGGGGAATCGCTAAGTGACTTCATCGGTATCACAACATGTTGGGGTTATATGAAAAACGCTTTCAAAACCCGTTGACGAGTGCTCCAGACAAAGAGCTGCTACAAGCCCTCTTAAAAAACAAAGCAGAGAAAGTCTCCATTGCCTTCGAATCGGCTTGTATCTGGTTTTACGCACTGAAGTGCACACCCAACCTGTGGTTACGAGTATGCGTACTTAGCCGTTCGCCCCATGTGGCACCGTAATCGAACGTTCTTCCGTTTTTGATACGAGCAATATATTGTCAAGCTTTAGTGTGGTGGCGATCTGAGATTTCCGTTGCAGCATTATAATCGACTGCTTAGTTTTCGGGCTGTTGAACTACATATAATTCAAGAAGGTGTTTTGAGGGGTATTAAGAAACAAACTGGGGACTTCTTTCTGTCTCAAAAACAATAAAAAAGCGATTACAGGAAGCTAGGCGACCTGATACCTGTCTGCTGTAATACTGTAGATTTCCCTCGAACAATCGGAAAGTTCCAGGTATGAAAGAAAAGTCATATAAAAAGTTACCTGCATAACAAATACGGAACAAGGTTTTTTTTTTCATTTGAAAGTGAATGAGCGAAACAATGTGAATTTATTTTTTGCAAAAAAGAGGAAGTATAAGTCTTGCAACGAAGCAGCACTCGATACGCATGCCATTGAAGAAATATTCTAGAAAAAAAAAAAAAAAGAGCAGCTTGATCACAGACGTCGGAATTACTTGACAGGGGAGGCATAAATTCTGAAGGGGATTCAGAGATGAAAAAAGAAAAAAGAAGGCAAAGAGCAAACGAGTCCAATGAAGGAAGTTTAGCACAGCGCCATAACTCGAAATAAGATGTGTACGCGAAAGCATCCTCCTTTAAACTTTCTTAAAGTCATCAATATGCAGACGTGCTTGCACTGCACCACCAGCCTTCCAAAAAGGTGTCATAAACAAGTTGGCAGAGCATCAGCTATTAGTGTCTTTTGGGAGGACTGGGGAATGAAACTTGATTGCACACTACGCTATAGCACTGCGCACTAAGACAACCCCGGGTGACGTGAACTGAAATATCCCGAGGCATTTCGAGCAATCGGTTGCTCTTTTCCTAAACCAATCTCGCCAGAAATATTGTTTTACACTGTCGTGACATAGTCCGCCTTACACCGCTTCTTCAGCTCCTACTCCCAGTTTTATTCCACCAAGGTACCCTCGGGCACCGAGCAGTCGGGGTGTCTGCCACTCGTTGGGGTACCTATACGTCCGCGGGAATTCTCTTTTCGCTCATACATCCCAATGATTGCAGACAGATGTCACTGCATGGCCTACTTCTCACAGCGTGTAGGCCCGCTGTTTGCGGCATGTTTGTATCACGACATACCATAAACTTTATTGTCGGTGAAAATCACTAAATCGTAAAATAATTTCACCAAAGACGGCCGGGATGTTGTTCGTCGCAGCATCACTGTAGTTGGGGATATTAAATTTCGTGCAAGTATCAAGAAATATCCCCTATTTCTATGCACTTCCGAACGAACACGGCTACACCTCCGCCTCATTTTCCTACGTTCGAACGGCTTTCGTGCCCTAGTTGGTGAAATCGGGGAGGGGGAACCCTGCTTTCACGAGGCTAAACTACCCCAGACACCTCTCAATAGCGGAAACTAGGGTGTCGAGAGGCACCCGTGCTCCTCATCACCACGCACGATGCACGCACCCGAAGGGGTACTCAGTTCGCGCGGTGCCCAGCGCACCCTAGCTCCTTGGCTTCAGCGCCGAGGGGACGACGCCCTGCAAAAGTGCACATATCCTGGGGCCTGTTTACGGTGGTTCGCTTTGACGAACGCTTCGATTATTCACGAGCGGCCCCTCCCAGCCGGCCGATATGTCCCCACCGAAGCGCCCTTGGCCAGCGCTGTGTCGCCAGAGCACCAGTATAATTCACTCGAGCGATTAACGACAGGTCGGCGCCGCTCGCGTGGCCAGCCAAGGCAGCGGCTCAGTCGTATGCGCGCGTGCGCCAACAATCGTCCGATCAGTTCCACTGATGGTGGTTATTAATGGCCCCCCAGGAGTTTGTTATTCGCTAGGACGACAAAGCTCGGCTCTCTATCGACAGGCAACACAAACCGTCTGTCATGATTCATACATGATTGGACAGTTGTTCGGCAGAGCTTCGAGACGCTACTCAGAACCGTAGACACTGCTTTGTACGAACTGACTGGAATCGATAATGTATGTTCCGTTTGGAGCTCTAATCTCACAAGTCAGCTACACGGCGGCGCTCGGCAATGTAGCCCAGCGCAGCGCTGCGCTCGGACCGCGCTGTGTGTCGAAGGCGCAGCCGTAATGCGAGCGTTTGTCCGGTCTATGCTCAGTGCGACAACTGCGTGTAGGCGTAAGCAAGACAGGTAACGGTAACGACTAGAAATGAGCCCAACGTCGGCGTGATAAAATTAGCTTCACTAAGCATTAGCATATATGAGCGAACTACATTTGCATACATTCTTTTTTAAAAAAATCAAGAACAAAAACGAATTTCGGGGGCTCGACGTAATTATACGGGGATCGACCAATAATAGGAGGACGCCTTTTTTTTTTTTCAATTTCACAAGGTGGTGGGGTCGACTTTATACCTAGTTCGACTAACACGCGAGTGTATATGGTATTTATGACGTCATTGTACGCTCATGAACATACGATTTGCTGCACGTGATGCGTATATATAGGTATTACACGTGTCGAAGCACTTAAAGTTTGGCAATAGAAAGAGAAAAACGTGCAAAATCGAGAGTTCCGGAGGAAAGCAAAAAAAATCAGGCTGAAGAGTGAGGATGGGGTGGAGGAGAGAGAACTGGCGGCTAGAAAATGACACTGCCTGTTCAGCGGGAAGCGTGGAAGCGGCCTCAGCAGCAGTCTGCCTGCTGGCGGGGCGCGAAGCTGGGCTATGTCTCGAGGGAATTAAACGTTCCCTGATAGCGTTTGCACGGCCGCCCCCCGGCACCTCGCCGGGAGGCGCGGCGGCTTTGAAATTTAATAATGCCAGACCGCGCACGTTTTCAGCGAACGGCGGAATCAATCGGCCAAAAATTGGATTACCAATAGCGGAGTGCGACTGCGGCCCACGAGACGCGCTTTCGACGCTTCGCGCGGCGCAGCAGCCGGCGGCAGCAGCGGCCGTGGCTGCCGGCGGCGGCGGCGGCAGCAGCAGCAGCAGCAGGCGTATAAAACAGGTCCGTTTACAGACCATCAGGGTAAAGTGATACGCTGATGGGGATCATCCCGGCGCGAGGCGCTGCTCTTTTTTGGCCCCGCGACCACGCTGTGGGCCCCGAAATTAGGTTAGCCCGCCCGATATGTCCGGGCCCTTGTGCAATATACAGGCGTAGACGTGATAGTGAAATCTCGGAAGGAAGGCGCGAAGGGGTTGAAGCGGCTCCAGGCGCTGCTTGTTTTGGCCCTGCGCCGCCGCGGACGCCACCGCGATTACGCCCTCGGCTGGCACTCCGAAAAATGAGCGCCTGCTGCCGCTGCAGCGCCCGCCGTATCGCACTTCGGCGCTCGCCATCAGCGCGCCGCCGCCCGCTACACCTTGCGGGTGCAGCGCGCTGCCGTTGCTTCGGCACGCTTTAATTGAAGTACCGGTCAATTTACGCGCCTCGCCGCGAGCCACGCAACCTGTGCCGCGATAAATTGACGTGAAAATCAGCGGGCACCGATGTGCCCCGTGTGGCAAACAGGCCCTCCGTGACAGCCATCGCAAGTTCACGAAACTTGCGGAGGAAGGCGGCCAAGGGGCGGCCGTTGATACGGCACCTGGCGTCGTGTAGGACCGATGTTTATCAGAAGGGCAGCATCGCCAATCGCTTCGGTAGACTCGCTCGGGCGGTGTTGTTGGAGGAAACATATCTAATGTATCGGAGAATCCGGAAACAGTCCTTTTGAAAAAGAGCTATGCTGGCACAAAGACCCACGCACAGGTTGGAACAAAATTTTGTGCCCAACGTGTATATAGCGCGCGGAGTGTTTATTTTTCAAGTCATGCTGTGCTTGGCATCCACTTCAGGACCTGTAGTGGGTTCGTAAAAGGGCGTGTTAAGCTTTTCTAGGGCTACTTCTTCCTTAAAAGTGCGAGATATAGCCACGGTGTTTAAGTAACGAATGACACTGAAGCCACGCAACTAGGTAGCCCTCTGCACCACAAAAAAACAGCAGAACAGCCGGGCACCAACGTAAGTGCAGCGATACGCAATCCTGAATTAAGTAAACAAGAATATAAATTTATACGAATAAGTATAACCACATGCCTTTACAGGAAAATACTACTGCGTGAACACTAAAACACAAAACTCGTTCATTAACGAGGTTAAGGGAAGGAAAAAAAAAAGGGAAAAAGGGCGGGTGGTCGGTCCTCCCACTCCGGTAGACCAAGGGTTGCCGCCGCGGTCTTCGCTCGGTTGATCAGTATAGGACCTGGTCTTCAAGCCGGCCGCTTGAAGGCCGAAAATATGAGAAACTGTGTTTTAGATAAGTATATATATATATATATATATATATATATATATATATATATATATATATATATATATATATATATATATATATATATATATATATATATATATATATATATATATATATATATATATATATATATATATCGTGAGCAGTCTTGACCACACTCCCAGGGGTGGAGAATTCCAGAGGACAATTCCCGCACTTCGTTTTCATCTGTACATACTCATCAGAACCAGCCCATGCGGCACTGTTTCATCATCTTCTATGGACATGATCATCATCATCGTGTGTTTGGTGTGCTTGCGGCTCGAACGCCTCAATAAACGCCGTTCGTAGCCCTTGTCTCTCAATATATGATAGTATTAGAGTACCTCCACTGAGGCACGCAATTCAGCAATGGCGGCCATTTTGGCGCTTATTTGTGTTGCGAGACTGCCGCATCGCCGTTAACTTCGACCGGGTCGTTTGTCAGCTCCGGTTCATACTGTTGCTGCAATTGCCGTAACAGCGAGTTTTAGCTGACCGTTTTTCGCGGTCCCCTCCGCTCCGATAGCAAGCGCGAGCCCCACTGCGCAGGCGTGGCGCGCTTGGCTGCGAATGGCATTCATTAGAGAGTTTTACCTGACCATTTTCGACGGTCCGCTCCGGTATCGGCGGCTCGCTCAGCGCAACCGGAGCCAATTCGCCGCCAAGCGCGCCACGCGCGCGCAATGGCGCTCCCGCTCGCTACCGGAGCGGAGCGGACCGTCAAAAACGGCCAGCTAAAGCTCACTATTGAGCGCAAGCGACAAGCCTGCTGAGACGACGAGAAACATTTCTAATATGAAATGTTCCTCGTCGTCTCGTCGTCTCAGAGAATGTGATGGAGGAGGGGGGTCTAGGTCTTTTCGGTACAGGGCGGTTCGGTACAGGGCGTTTCGGTACGGTCTTTTCGGTACACGGACGTTTCGGGACACGGGCGTTTCGGGACACGGGCTTTTCGGGACACGGGCGTTTCGGGACAGGACATTTCAGTACAGGGCGGTTCGGTACAGGTCGTTTCGGTGCGAAAACGAATTCGAGCGAGCGTTTGAGGCGGCCAAATCCGCGTGCGTTGTTAACATGGGAGTTGCAAGCACGCAAATCGAACCTGTTTGTAATATTACAACTGTTGTTCCTTGTATTTCCGCGTTACTTTAGGCCAGTAGAAATTTATGCGGCCTTGCCAAAAAAATGCCTATTTGCGTAACCGTAGCCAGAAAATGTATAGCTTGTTCATTACTTCGTTTCTTTAGCGACAATATCATTATGTATTTTCTACCCGCCGCGGTGGCAAAGGCATTGCGCTGCTGAGCATGAGGTCGCGGGTTCGATTCCCGGCCACGGCGGCCGCTTTTCTGATGGAGGCGAAAAGCAAAAACGCCCGTGTGTACGAGATTTCGGCGCACGTTAAAGATCCCCAGGTGGTCAAAATTAATCCGGAGCCCTCCACTACGGCCCGCCTCATCGCCTGCGTTGCGTCGGCGCGTTAAACACTACAACAAAAAAAGAAATACTAAATATTCGTCCTCTCCCGGGGCTGAATTTTTTTATTTGCGCCCTCACGTTTCCCATCCCGTCGTCGCCCACGTGATCTCTTGCGCTTCGGCGCATTCTGCGAAAAAAACCATGCCTTGGTACCTCGAATGGTTAGGGGCACGAATGTCAGCGGGAGACCGATCTTAGGGCGAGCGTTTTAGGCAAGCTCCGCCGCAAGCCATGCACGCTCCTCCCCCACTCCCCGTGCGTCCAGAGAAATTCTGGGAAGACAGGTGACTGACCCCACGGGGAACCTCCATTGGGATTCCGCAGCCCCTTCGGTCAAAAATTTTGGTCCAGAATAAAAAAATTACGGGTTTAAGGAGTTTTCGTTGCATGAACTTATCAGTTAGTTCTTTATTTTGCTCCACATACCAACGACCAGTGCCTATGTGAACCCTCAAACCGTGCCTGCAGCTAACCGGAAGAGGAACTCTAAACGATTACAACGTCATGTGATCATTATTTGTAATACGGGTCTTCCCTTTTCCTTTTCCCCCCAACCCCCACCAGGGCCTCAGGCCTCTTCCCAAATAAAGGTCATTCATTCATTCATTCATTCATTCATTCATTCATTCATTATTTTGTTTTTGTTTTGATTTGATTTTGCACAGGATCTCTAGGATCGATTTTTTAAGACGGCTTCTGAGCTCATATTGTGATGTTTTAATGCCTACTTACGAATCCGCATACTTTTAAAGCGATTTCTCCTGTAAATATTTGTTAAGGATAGTTCCTCGATCCTGTTTCATTTTTTACTTTTCGCATAAATGTTCTTTGAATCGATTATTCAATTAATTAGACATTCTTTCAAATTTTGTTCTGAGTAGAGAAGTTCTTTGTCACAAAAGCACCGTATGTAAACTTCAGAGGTACCAATGAGCCGCGATCCAACGTGGCTCCTATTCGGCGACGCTGCTTTGACGTGCATGTTTGCTGCGGGAAATATTTCTTACGCACTAAGCGCTCTTCCGGGCTGTTAAACTAAGTAAACACCTATCTTATAAATAAGAATCAAATGGTTTAACAGTGCAGTTAGAAACATTATCCGTCGGAATACTAGCGCTAAAGTGTTACACTGTGTTCTTCACTTACATCATCCCACGTGATTTGAGTTGCAGCGGCTCATTTTAACCTGCAGCATGCCTGTTGCAGCGGCACTTGTTTTTTTTATATATATGCCATGTATAATGTCGTGCCGACACCTCCTTCTGCGAACATCATTTTAATGGTGTGCGGCTCAAAAAAGTACTGATTATGGGAGCAGCAGGTGACATTGGTCTCAAGTCACGACCATATTAGCAAAACGCCAAGAATTACAGATGAGCAGTCTTTGAGAAGATGAATAACTGTATGTAGGCTGCATAAAACATTGCAGAGTGCTTTCAAAGTCATTACAAAGCATTTCCAAATTTGATTCACAAACACAATAAACCCGCCGCAGTCCCTGCTAACTACGAATAAGTCGGGACGGAAGCGTGCGGCAAGGTACAATAAGTGCCTTCCGTAATGCATTGCTAATAACACCTCAAGTACTTGCGTTATCAGAAGAAAGCAACGCACACAAATGCAGAAACACAAGAAATTGCAACTTCTTCGTCATTACGTTATAAAGGGATAGGTTCCTTCCCCGTGCGGTGGGACTCATTCCCGCAGCCGTTGTCGAAGGGTCTCCGCAAAGTGCAAAAAGAAAATATTTACCTCACTGATTTTCCAAAAAAATAAGCAGGTGATAATAAGTAGTCAAGAAACGAGTGGAAAAACACGATGATACTGTCACTGATTTGTTATATAACATTCTGGTGATAATAGGTCGCTAAGAAACAAAATAATGAACACTTATAGGTTGTATAAATGCTACAAATATCGCAGTTAATATTTAACAAATCAACAGAGGTTTTTTGGGGAAGGCCGCATAACCAAATTGTGGCCTAAAATAACGCAGAATTTCGAACAAGAACATCTGTAATAAATAGGTACAAATTCCGCGCTTGTAACCACACCGTAAACAACGCCCGCAGCCTAAAGCGCTCGCCGAAATTCGTCATTGTACCGAAACACCCGTGTCCCGAAAGGTCCGTGTCCCGAAACGCCCGTGTCCCGAAACGCCCGTGTACCGAAACGCCCGTGCACCGAAAAGACCGTACCGAAACGCCCTGTACCGAAACGTCCTGTACCGAAAAGACCGGAGCCGGGAGGAGGGTATACCCTCCTCCATCACCATTTTTAGTGGCTTACACTAGCTTTGCTGGACCCCCACTTTCGCAGGGCGTGATGAGTGCGTGCGTATAACTATGTCGATATTGTGTAGTATTGTCCGTTGTATGGTCAATCGATCTGTCTTTCTCCTCGCTGTTATTTTGGTGAATGATCTTGTTCCACGTTCACCCACTCCTGCTTAAAGCCTGGCAATCAGGCTAGCAGCATGTCAATAAATAAATAAATAAATAAATAAATAAATAAATAAATAAATAAATAAATAAATAAATAAATAAATAAATAAATAAATAAATAAATAAATAAATAAATAAATAAATAAATAAATAAATAAATAAATAAATAAATAAATAAATAAATAAATAAATAAATAATCTTTTCAACAGTTCCTAACAAGGCAAAGCTATATTTGTTTTTGTTTTTTTCGGCAGGATTTCTTCGACGCTGAAAGATGTGGAGGAGAAAGCGTTACAGCCCTACCACCCGAACCCTCATTGCATACGCCACTGGTTCTTACGTTGAGTGAATAATGAAGAAGACGAATTGGATGCGTGTAAAATAAATGGAGAGACCAGACTGAATAATTTGAGGCGCTAAACAACGGGGACCAGAAGAAACTCGTACGTAGACACAGACAAGGTGCCACTTCCAACTAAACTTTATTAGTGAAAAACCTTAGATTAAATACACAGTTCTGACGTCATGAAAACGGAACACCAACAACGTGTGCAATCCTACACGTGTCCATCTAAGAACTCGAATTCTTTAAGTGATAATGAGACCGACGGTGTACTGATGCACTTGTTTCCCGCCTTGTGAATGACGTACGCCTCCCCATTTTCCCTTTCTTGCCTATCTCTGACCCATTTTAAAAACGTGGCCTGTTTGAAGAGCGGAGTGCAGTTTGTGCCCTGCAGAGTGCACCTTTCGCAGTGCTCAGCCATGTGACCCCCTGCGTTGTTCCTTACTGCCCAACAGTGCTCGTGCGCTCTGTCGTTGAAACACCGGCCTGTTTCAGAATATCAATTAAATCACTTCAAGTTTTAGATGCGACTGCATCTCATTCACTCGCCTTGTCCCTCCATACGGCGTTGTCCACACCCCTCCCCCTACACTATAAAAAAAATAGTTAGCGGCGCCCGGTTTCGATCCCACGACCCTGTGGGCGGAACGGGAGGTACTGGTGCTCTTCCCACTGCGCCAAAAAACCGAGACAGAATCAAATGCTACGAACTAATTGATAATTGAATGCTAATTGATAGCCCTGTTCTATATGCAAGATGCGATGAAGACATGGATAAAGTTAATATTATTAAATAAAAAAAACAAATCAGGAACACTTGACTGTTTGCGAGGTACAAGCGGCTTACGGCATCCTATGCAACGGAAAGTGTATTAGTCAACCCTTACTTACTATGTGTGAACGTCAATAATCGCTCAAGAACGTTAAATGCGTATCGTATATGTTCTGGAACAGGAAGGGCTAACAGTTAATTACGCTGATCATGAAACACGTTGTATGAAAGTTTGCCCACATTAGCTAGATATTTAAAACTTTACCAAGTGTAAAAGGTTCGTACTTCATTCTTATGGAGTTGCGTAGAAGAGCGTAAAACCGCGTCGAAGGTATATGTCATGGAGCACTCCAGATCACCTCATGCGTCAAGCATCGTCCACCGAGCATTTTGTATTTCTTTCCAGTCTAAAATTTACCCGCCGCGGTGGCTCGCTGAGCCCAAGGAAGCGGGTTCGATTCCTCGCCCTTGGGTTTGATTGCACGTCGTTTTCGCGTAAAACCTGGCACTGCACGAGTTCGTGGCTTCCGGATTTCAACAGCAGCAAATTGCAAAATCATACTGTACTGTAGGTTTACTGACTCATCAGGTAGATCCTGGTGGTCCAAATTAATCCGAAAGACCATTGTAAAGATTCACTCAGCGCCGAAGTGTGTCTTTAGAGCCCTGATTGGACATTTGTATACAATATAACTCGCATAGGGACGGAGAAACAACATACCGACGACGTGTATTGTCTCTATACACGCTTTTTTCCGTCAGCGATTAAGTAGCCACTTCAAATCAGTCCGAACTGAGCTACCAGCAATATCGAGAATCAATACCGGTGGGCATTGGCGCGTGGTACCGACCTAAGATATTATACCTCGGAGTGCAACGTGTTTCTTCTGAAGTTTCAGGGAAAAGGCACAAACTCAGCAGAAAGCGCCTGATTGACCGTCGTGGTGGTCGAGCCAGTCTCCAGCCGCAACTGCGTGTCGCTCCCAACGTGTGAAAGCTTGAACAACGCGTATTGAGTTGCGGACGCTAAAAAACCGCAACTGCGTTCGGTGAGCGATGAGAGTCGGTAAACGAAACGCACATACAAGTCAAAACGCGTGCACGCACGCACCGGTGGGCGTTTCGCACTCGAATGTGCAAACTTTACGAAAAGAAAGGGCTGGGGATGCGGCGGAGGCGCCCAAGCAGCGCTGAGAAAGGCGTGCACGCGTGAGAGAGCCGACGATGCGCGTTGGACACGCTCTGACAACCTTGGCGTTCGAGCCAGCGCGGTTTTGTTGTGCTAATCGGAAGCCCTCTCCTTTCCGTCCGCCCTTTCCGCGATTCTCAGCCCGATTCTCTTCTCCGCTTCGCACGTCGAGCATCCCCGTACAGGCCTGGGCCTGCGTGTACAGACGCCACTGCAGCTGTCGAAAATGTCGCTGTAAATACGCTGTAAATGCCGCTGTAGCTGTCAAAAGAGCGCGTATAAGTTCGAAGAAATCTCGTCACCGTTTCCGAATGTGACCACATTTTTGCTTTCACAGTAGTCAACGTTTTCTGAAGAACTTCCGCAAAGCTGCTGTGTCGTTACGGAATTAACGGTTTGGAGCAGCCCCTAGCTATGTTTTCATCACACTTTCCCCTTCTCTCTCCGTGTATGTATGTATATACATGTTAAACACACACGCACACATGCACAAACACGCCCGCCCGCCCGCCCGCCCACCCGCACGCACGCACGCACGCACGCACGCACGCACGCACGCACTACTTTCTTGCACTTCCAGGGGTGTCAGGAGGAGCAATGTTTGGGGAGGAGGTACAAATAGCCGCAACTTACACGCGCCTGATCCAACCGTGCTTACAACGGGCAGCTGCAGCTACGTACGCATATATGTTTATTCACCTAAGTGAAAAAAAAAAAAAAAAAAAAAGAGCGTTCAAACAAACAAGCTCGTGTTGTACATCACTTCAGATAGTCCGAAAGGCTTAGCCCTGCAAGAGAGAGGTAATGCCGCATTGCAAACTGGACGTTCAGAAAAAGAAAAGAAAGAAAAATGCGTCTTTGTGTCAATACAATGGCAGCGGCCTTGCACTCTATATACACCTGTGGGTCTGCTTCACCGCACTGAACCTAATTGAGTAATTATTGCGATGAAAAAGGCAAAGTTTTAGGGGCGAAGCACCTCAGGGGCTCGGGCTGTCGGCGTCTTATGTAGTCACGGTACTAAAACACCGGGACACTCGTTTTCCAACGCCTCGCGCTAGAGCGCAACGCGTTCTAAAAGAACACACCGGGAAAATCGTTTTCCAACGTCTCGCGCTGGAATGTTTCATCTCGATAGGCAAAAACGCGTACTAAAAGAACACACCGTGACAGTCATAACTTCGCGTAACTCTGAGGCCCATTGGGGCAAATTTCATGTTCCTTCCTGAGCTTGCAAGGTTTGGAAGCTTCCATCAAGGTGACTTTGCTCCAACACGCTCAATCCTGGGTTCCTTAAAAAAAAAAAAAAACCACGGAGGCGTCATTAAAATATGTTACTTTGTCGATTATATTCACTTTCCATCATTCGTCATTGACCGCTTATTGAGAGAATAGTTGAATCTTCCGTCCTTATGCGGGCCAACTGAAAAGATTTATGAAAAAAAACATTGTTTTAAATGGAATCATCTCTATCTAGGAGATCACAAAATAAGTAAATAAGTGAAAATATCGTCGCAATGTCTATAGCAAGCCGAGCTCAGCGCGTATGAGGGTGTTCTGCGCCCGCAGTCTACGATCATTCCAATGCTTCTTCCGTACAAACGTACTAACTTGGAAAGATCGGCCGGGTATAAAAACCGGAATTTGAGGCGCCGATCGATTTACGGCGCGCACGTAATGAACTGCACGCGGAGCGGGGTTCCCGGAGTGCATTCCAGCGCGATGCTCTTGGCATTCGGTAGCCGGCGCAAATGTTCGGCATTCGGGGAGATGTTTCCGAAAAACCCTTTTCGACGCTGGCAAACTGCTGAATCGGGACGTGGAAATTACAGGTCGCGGGGCGGCAGCTTCTTTTAGGCCGCCCTGTAATTTGGTCGCCTCTCGTATCTCAGCCGCAGGCTGCTCCGCAAAACGACAGCTTTGCCACGTTCTGCTGATCACTGGAAGAGAAGGGCGAGAAAAAAACGGGCGCCCAAATGGAAAAAGAGGATTCCCACGATCTCAGGGACGTTGTCACTCAAGGACTGACAAGCGGTGGAATCGGTCGGTATACGACGCGCTGCGTGTGCACAGGGCATTCTTTAACGCTCGCGATGTCTGTCGCTGGAGCAGCTATAGATTCTTGCCGCTGCGTGGACAGACGTCCAAGCTTCCGTTATCATCGCGGCTCGCCGGAGACAATTTTCCGAGTCACTCACCACAAAGATCGGTGAAATTCCGGAGGCACGTTTCTTTTTTTCATATGGAGTACTATGTGAAACAATCGTAATGTTGGGTTCATGCTCGACAGCACCTACACATGCGTAGCGGTGGGAAAACAGTGACCGGGAAACAAGTATTCGCTCACGTTTACAGACATTCCTCAACAAGAGAGGGGCAGCTATGGGAACAGTTCTTTGACATCCAGCGATTCCGGATCACGGGGCAGATACCAGACTCAGTTGCCCTACGCACTGTGAGTGCACGATGCTTCAACGTCCTGTAATAATTTTTCGCCAGAAATCAGGTGAAGTGAGACGGGTAAGGAGGGGTGGGGTGGTTGAAGGGGGATTTGGCCAAGATTTTTATTTTTGTCGCCTATTTTTATCATTCGCGTAACGCCCAGGTTACCCGGCACAATATCACGACACAATATTCGTTTGCTGTCAGCTCATTGCCACCAGCGAGCCGCCACCTTGGAGGTCGCATTATACGGCCTTGCTACAAGTATAGATCTGATGGCAAGGAGTAGTGCGACCGAGAGACAGAAGACGCAAAAGGTTTCCCCTTAGCGGGCGCTGACTTCTCATTCCAAATCAACATGCCACCGCCACCAACCATGACGTATAAATAAGTTGTTTTGGCTACAATATTTGAAAGTAAAAAAAAATAGACAATTCGTCCGAACTTTCATATCACACTTCTTGTAGGTGGCTTTACTAAAAATAAAAAGGGTGAGGTGATACTAGACTTCATCCTTGGAGTGAGTGGAGAAGGAGGAAGGGGGAGGTTGTTCGGACTGGGTGAATAAATTATTGGCTTCAATCAATCGTAGAGAATACATTAACTCCCGGCGCCTGACAATTGCTTACATGCCAATTTCTGGTACTTTTCTGAAGTCACAGAGTCGTCGTGCGAGGTAACCTGGGATCATTTGCACCTGTAGACTTCTGCACGTCGGGAAGGATGTACGACGTAGCCAATAAATTAACTACGCGGCTACTTTTTAAAAATTAAAATAAGCTAGCAATGCCCCTTCGGGAGCTTCCGAAGGTTTTTATCGGCGATGCAAAGCAGCGTCGTTTTTTTCGCCAAGGCGGTTACTTCCAAAGGCTCCTGCCTGCCTCCACCTGCAGATAGGAATCCGCCATGGGAGTGGTGCACGGCAGCTCCTGCACCGGCAGCTTCGAGGAGGAAGCATGCACGGTTCACCCGAATGCGTGCATGCTTGCAGGCGAGACCGTCCACGAGGGAGACACCGATCGCCGCGGCGTCACTTCCTCCGGCTGCCACGGACAACCGAGAGGACGGCGCTTCCGTGCGTCCGTGTGATGCGCCAGCCAAGCACGGAGAGAGCCGGCCAGCTGGACCCGTGGTCAGCTAGTATGTCCTCCTTTTGTGGACGCATGCGCCTTACTTTTCCCACAGAGGACCGTTAGGGCCGTTCCGCTATCGCGCCGCGCCCATTGTGCCCGAGGCATCCGCCGAAGCTTCCTCTCGGGCAAGCGCACGCCGGCCGCTCTCGGCACATCCCTCGGCGGATAGCCACGATCCCGGGACGCACTGCTTGCATCTGGCGCCCTGTGCGGTGCGTCCCGGGTGCACACGATCAGTGGCTGCCTCCGACCAACTGGCATTGTTTCGCCACTTTCTATGACCGCATTTTTTTTTCCCGCTCGCTTTT
Organism: Haemaphysalis longicornis; assembly: GCF_048455015.1. Classification (NCBI taxonomy): domain Eukaryota; kingdom Metazoa; phylum Arthropoda; class Arachnida; order Ixodida; family Ixodidae; genus Haemaphysalis; species Haemaphysalis longicornis. The sequence continues at coordinate 369,481,411 of NW_027526203.1, read as the reverse complement.
CCGTCCACCGATTAAGCGGCAACTTCGTCGCGCTCCGCTGTCCCTGTTCCAGTGACGAGAACGAGCGTTGCTAATCTGAGTTTTACACTAAGCCAGTCAGCAACGGACGTCGGAGGAAACGAAGTTGCACCGGAATAAATTTGCAGGCATGGGCTTCTCTAAACGTTTAATGCAACGCAACCTTCCTTTTCCGTACGAAACCGCTTAAATAAAAAGGAGAAGAGTTCCGCACTTGACACTCGCTACTGCTCAATTTCGTAGCCAAGTCCTTCGTTAGCACGGCGATGTCATACTGAGCGTGTGGCGATTCTGGGCTAACAGGGTGATCTGTATTTTCTGATAGTGGACTTGGTGTCGGGCCCGCTTGTCGTCCGAAGGGACGCGCGGTAGTTGAGTGATGCAGTACTCATATATGGACCTTCAGCATCTGCGACGGTTCCCGAAAAGAGCAGCACCGCTGCCTTGAAAAGTCGAGATTTTGTGACGAAGGGCGACTGCTTGTTGCGCTCTTTCCTCTCTTCCGTGGATCTTTCGTGAGCCAATTGAGCAGCTCCGTCCCGAGGATGCTGCGCGCATCCTCGCGGCAGCGAGGCGGCAACTCTTTGAAAGCGGGGGGTTCCCATGCACCACTTCCGTCGGCCGCCGAGTCACGCACGCGCGTTCCACCTGACGAGCGGCAGCTGCGGCCGGCGTGCGTGATGCTTTCATGAGGCCCGCTAATCTCCATGCAAACATGGGAACGGTCGGCCGCAAGATCGACACTGCCCGAGCCGCGGCGCTGTCGTGTGCGGCGATCGATTGCGGGCCTCGCGTGCCGGCCTCGCCTGGTGACATCCCGGCAATGGGCAGCTCGCTCGTTGTTGTGGCCACGCAGATAAGCGATTATGCGTCGACAACGCGCCCACACTGCGCCCGCCGCGCTGGCGTGTGTGCCGCGACCGCGCTTCTGCGCGCCGCTTTAGAATAATTGACGAGCGCCGCGGGCCAGACGGACTCGCCTTCTGCGGCCGTTGTTCGTCAGCAGATCAGGCGTAGACTGTGCGGGCCGAGACGGCGAGCGCATGCTGAGCCTTCGATCCGATTGTCATCCACTTTGCGCTTCGCACGCCTCGTGCACTCGGCTGCGCGGCGCATAATCGGCGCGCCACGCCCCGAATCGAACAAGTTCTCAGCGGCACACGAACTCCCTCTCGCCCCTTCACTCGCTTCTCTTTCCCCCTGTATCAGTGCACTCGGAGGAATATTTGATTTCTGCGCCAAATGTGTTCGCTGCTTGTGACTACTTTTTCATGCGTATTGGCTCGTTGCTTTCCTCTCTCTCTCCTCCCACGTGTTGGCAGCATAAGATCAAGGTTTTGTTCGACCGTCGACAGGGCTCGTTGGAAGGAGTAGGTCAGAAATATATTGCGAAGGAGGACACCTCACGGAGAGCATGAAGAACTCTACAAGCAAGGGTGTACGCTGGGCGGACATGAATTAAAACGTATGGGATGGAAATAAAAAAAAAAATTAGTGCCCATCCACTCTGCGAAAACGGAAGACCTGCGAAGCTGCGTGCCCTCAACGGAGCGCGCGAAACAAAACACGTTTGTAATTTACGACTGAGCATACTTCCTCGCCAATCACCATATACTGCTTCGCAATAAAAAGTCAGAGCCCTTCAACCTCGCGCAGAGGGAAGTCCAGCGAAGCTGGCGCTCTGGTTGGATTCTCTATGTTGGGGCTTAGCTACATTCGGGATTTTCTATGCTGAATTATAAGGACAGTGGCGCAGTCTCTACGTCACCGACAAAGGAACACACATGATTGGTGGGTAGAGACAATGTCTCTACTGCGCCGCACAGGTGGCCGGCGCACGGCGTTGCGCAATGTCAGAGGGAATAGAGAGAATCCGCGCGTGGAGAGGGGTATACACGACTCGGGAAAGTGGCGGCTACCTTGGAGAGGAGCATGAAATGGGGCTGCAACCGTACTCTATCTGTAGGTGGCCATGCTTCACTGTGCAACACACAACGTGAGAAAGCGAGCTTACAAAGGCCAAGCTCACAACGATACCCTTGCAGTCGGCTTCACCTCTAAACATAAATTAATTAATGGCTGGGAAGACATTTTTTCTAGGGGCAATGTAAGCCGTCTTGTATTAAGATATGGAAGCCCTAGGGCCTTTTCATTTTTGTTTCTTTTTCCGGTACCCCGAAAATTGTTGGTGTATGGTCGGTCGGCCGCCAGAGACGATCTATTGTATCATAGCCACAGACAGCACCGCTGTAAAAAAAATACGGTAGAATTTTTTAATCTTTCTGGCCCCTGTTTCTCGCGAATCCTACCCCTGATCCTATCTGCGCGTACTGTAATGCGTGATTTTGGGCTTGTGACATGAGGTTCACGTGGACTGCAAAATTTTTGCGTGCTCTTAAATTTCGTAAATTTTATTGGCACCCGAAAAAATAAAATGGGGGGTCGGGGGTTACATGTCGTTGAACGCTCAATGAAAGCGAAGACTTCCCCGCTTCACATTAGCATGTGCACATATGCATGACGTTAGACACGCATTGCTCTTTGAAGGCGATGAAGACTCCTGAAAGGCCGTACGTTACTGGTCGACGTCCAGTTAATTTTAGTGCAACAAAAAATAAGCTACGACTCTCCGGAGGTAGTGGCGTATGCATGAAATTGTTGGTTCAAGACCAGGACGTGTCGACTGTTCTTTTTTTGTGTGTGTGTGATGAACATAAACGCGAAAATCAATAAAAAAATCAACCCCCCTTTCTTAAGAGAAACATGGTTAAAATGTGTAGCTTTCTTCCATGAAACCTGAGTCAAAGTCCAAAAATCCAAACTGCGCCGACCATGTCTTCAGGGTATAATTTTGTTTGCTTGTATTCGTCGTACTGCAACGTCCGAACGTATTTTCCCATGTAATAAAGGAAAAAAAAAAAGTCGGCAGGACGCAATGGGATAGACATCGGCTTCATAACGCGAGGGACCCAGGTTCGATTCCGACCACAGGAAGCGTTTTTTTTTTTTTTTTTTTTTTGCCCTGTGAAATCTATTGTGGCTTTCCTGTAGTGCGTGTGGCACTACGAACCACTCCATCAGCGAGCCGTAAAAAGCTCATGCCCCTGCTGAGTCCCCCAGCTTAAGCTGACGAAAGCAGACGCGAAGCTGGGTGAGTGCTAGCGGTATCGCGTCGGGGGTGCATTGCGACCGGCCGTGGGAATAGTGGTGGCATGACGCAGGCGGGAAACCGCCAAGAGCGCTGTACCACCGATTGGTGTGGCGTATTCGGCCGAAGTTCAGCCATGCCATGTGTGTACCGAGCCGGCACATGGGTATTCTGTTCACGCAGATAAACCCCATCGAAGCTCCTGACGTGCACGACATCAGGGGGACATTAAATAAATCCAAATTATCTAATCTGATTATCTACAACCGTGTACCTCGAAGCTCAGGCGAGGTTCTGAAGCGATAAAGAAAAGAAAACTGATAATTATATTTTGGTTCTATGAAACAAACAAGCGCTAAAAAATTATTATTATTTTTTGGTTTCGCGTAACATAATAGAATATTTTGCATTAGCACCCCTCTATACACTTAATTTTTCGGCTTTTTTGCAGCCTCGATGTGCACGCGGCATCAGAGGGCGATAGCGCCTTCGCACAGAGCTACGTGCTGAGCTACGTGAGTTCGCCGACATTCATTCGACATTCAGTGCACGGTGTGACGCTGTGCAGCAAGCGTCGTGTTCTGTCGAAGGCTGCGCGACTAAAATCAAAAGTTCTCCGCCTTGTGCCGCCAGTCTCAACCCACACAGGAACGCGAGACGAAAGGTGACGTCGCTGCTCCCCCAACCTATAGACTGCATTATCGCGCTGGACAAGGAGGTCTAATAAAGGCGGCACTGTTTAACCAGCAGGCACTGGGACATTGAAAACTGCAGACGCATTGAAGCCGAGTGGCTGACTGCATTGGCGAACATGCAGCACGTTCTGAAGGGACCCTGCAACACTTTTTCCAACTTTTTTTCAAAATCTTAAATGCTCGCAAAAAGTAGTCACCGAACACGCCCAGTGCTTAGATTAGGGGGTCGCAAAGTATCTCAGCCAAAAATTACTGCTGCATGCCCAACAGAAAACTTAAAAACTTGGTAAAAAGATTTTTCTCTATTTCCCGGGCTTGGCGTTTTTCGAGCACTCGAATTACGTCATTGCAGCAGTTTAGCGGCTGTTGGTCGGCTTTCTTTTAGTTGCAGCAACGAACGCGTTCGATGGTAACTTTCAAAAAGAAAGCCGAAAAACCAAAGCAGAAACGGAAGGCGCATCTCGTGGGCGCATCTGCTGCGACGAGTAAATCACGCAGTGCCGCTCAGTGCTGGTGATAACTATACATTTCGAAGTGCTTCTAGCGTTTATCGAAAGTGTTTCAGAATCCCTTTAAAGCAAAATATGGTGTGCTTGAGTCCCAAGGGCTTTAAATGTATTCCTTTCGCCAACATCTTTATTGCCTCGGCAGCGAAATTCCGGGATAAACCGTCGGTAGAAATTTCGCGACTTTTAAGCATAAATACGGCCCAGGGGGGATGCGGTGGTCGACGAGCTGTCCTCTCCTTCACCCTCCCATTCGGCCGTGTACCACTCTAAGGCAATCCCACAGTTCAGCCTCGCTACAATGCACTCGACTGACTATAATCCCTGCCGCCGACAATGTAATTTCGGCGAATGACGATGCCGAGCATACGGTTTGACTCAAAAGTTCGTTCTGCGCTGTCGCATCACGCAATGCAAGCTGGGAGTTCTGCTTTGCGCAGTGCCGCAGCGCAGGTCGCATTTTTGAGTCACATTGAAGTACGGTCGCTGTCACATGCCGAATTCGCTTTGTTGGCGACATGGATTGGTCAACGGAGTGCATTGTGGTGAAGCCAGAAGCCACGGGACGTCCCCCCTTTTCGCTAGTGTGTCCCTGCAGGAGGACGCAGATGCTGCGGACGAAAGTTGGGCCGGGCTGTCCCCTCCTCTTCGCGCCGAAATCTGTAGTCTCCCACTGCATACTCCGGCTTCTCCCGCCGCGTTTCTGGCGCTATCCTGCAGCCGCTGAGGCCAAGGGCCCTAAGGATCCAAAGATCCAATAATCACGGGGCAGCCGAGTCACCAACGAGTCAAAAGGTTCAATTTGGAAAAGGAGGTCAGACAAGTAACAAGATCCAATGAGTCCGAAGGTACATTTTGAGTGAAGAGGTAGGTCCAAGGAGTAAAAAAAATCAACGAGTCAAAAGATCGAACAAGTCAGAAACCGCGTCAGACGGCCCAACGAGTCAAAGGTCCGACTATTCAGGAGTTTTAACTCTGCAGCTGAAGATATGTGAATATGGAGGGTAGTTCAGTTGGTTAAATACCCAGTAGAAAATAGATTAAGGAAACTTTGAAAGCCATCACTACATGTCGAGTTATAAACTACGTCATTTCGTCGTATTACGTTGTTTTGGCTTGCATGTTGGAGTTTCAATTTTCTCCTTATTCCGTCGTTGAATAGTATCATATTCGAATGGTTTAGTAATTATTGTTTTGTTATCATCGATACAAGCCTCGCCATAATAATTTAGAAATGCGCACGAGTGCAGCCGTTGAATTGAAGGTTAAGTGGAGCAAATTTTTGGTTTAGAGCGCAGCCCCTCGTACCTGCGGTTGCGCGGCGTCGTAACCGAGCGAACGAGGAGCTACGGCAGGACGAAAGAGAGCGCGAATACGGAGAGCAGCAGGGAATGAATGACGCGCTGGTAGTGAAGAGAGAGCAAGGCGGCAAGAGGAGGAAAGAACAACGGAAGCATGAGGAGGAAAGGGGAGGAGGAGGAGAGTATGATGAAAGAGTTGTCCCTAACTGTGCATGCATACACGTCTCTATGAAATTATTTTCCTCAGCATGTTGCAAGATCTAAATACGTGAACATCTGCGCTCAGGTTTCATATTAAAGGGACACTGAAGTGATATGTAAACATTGCGGGATTACTAGCGCAAATTGTAGTCCGGTGTCCCCAGGCCATGTTTCGACCACTCTGGGCGCGTTTACGCGATTTTATTTAGTAGAAAAATTAATTCGAAAATGCTGTCCTCCTCTCTTTAAGCTCGCCCATTTTCTGTGGCGTTTTCGTGTGACGTCAGAAGGAGCCAAACTCGCAATTGGCTCCCCAGCCTTCAGACAGCGTCAGTCGGCCCAGCGTTTCGTCCACCGGCCGCCGACGGGTCGTCGCAATTCGTTCGCTGAGTTGAAACGAAGCCAGGACACGTTTGTGCATGGAAGAATGTGCCTTTCTTTACTTGGTTAGTTTGTACACTGTATCTAGCTCCAAGTCAAGGTCGCTTCACACAAGCGCTGCACAAGCGCACATGCGACGCCTCGCTGACTGGTACGACAATAGGAAAATATAAGGCCTCTCGAAGGCGGGAGAAGAGTAAGCGAAGTCAATATAGGTACGAAGGAAATAAAATCAACTGATATTTTTACCGTACAGCGTAAAACTAGGGTGCGGGAAGCACTTTTTTGCGCTGGGCGAACAAGCACAGCGGCCAGCAGCGCGACTACGCATCTGCGAACGCTTTTCCGTCTAAGAAATGCAATCGCTAGACGTGAGATATTGTGGAAACTTGGGGGATGCGTACTGCACGAGCGCAAAACAACAAATAGTCACCTAAGCTGCTTGGAAAGATAAAACTTAATAAAAATGTAAACAGATTATACATCATATACCTTATATTTCCAAGAATGGCCGCGTTGGCTTGTGGCGTAGTGGTTTGGAGTGCTGGGTATGTCATCGTAAATGTTCTGCAAGTCGCAAGTTCGAGTCCCAGCTGGTACACGTTTTTTTTATATAAGTTAACTTTTTCGTTTTCCGCTGATGTTTGCTATACTGAGTTCACCTTTTTTTGGGCCGCAACGTTCATTGCTCCACGAACTAGTTCACAGAACGCGCGCAGGCTGGCACTGGCGCGCTAGCGAGTTCTCGTTGGCGTGCTGTTGCCATAAGCACCGACTCCTTGCGGGCAGTGGGCACAGGCCAGAATCAACAGACACTTGGCCTGGTGCGAACACGCTTTTTACGATACAGGCATGAGTTAGGAAAGCTCCAAATATGGGGGGAAAGCGCATGCATTTGAGCGTCTGCGGGGACGCGGAGGGCGTTCTTGCACTGCGTGGGCCTCGGCTAGTGAATGGTACGATTCCAAGCCGTCCTGGGAGGCTTACCTTATGCATTTTACAGCCGACAACATGACAGAAGCGCGGTACGATGATTACTGAGATATTGAGAATGCCCATCCAACAACGCCATCGGTTATGTTTTACAGAACCGAAACCGAAATTTGTTTGATTGCTAACCTTGGGCATCGTCCAATCACGGCGCCCCCTCCTCCCAACGTCACAGCTTAGTTTGTGCGGCCGCCGCAAACCGCGCATGGTAGTTTTTCTTATTTCACGCTTTGTAAAATAATTACCGATTTGTCAACCGGATAAACGATGAAAAGTGTGCTAATTTGAGCCAGTCTACGCAGTGCAAGCAAAAACGTGAGCTTGACAAATTTACTTCAGTGTCCCTTTAAGGAGTATAGTAACCGTCAGTAAAGTTTTTTTTCTTTTCGTTTAATTTTCGTGTTCGCTGGCAGAAACGAACAAATTTCGGATTTGAAGCACACTTCAGTAGAACATTTTTATTCTATAAGGTTGAAAAATACTTCCCTTCCCGGGGAAACCTTCGGCGATGAATGGGCACGCGGAATCGTGAAGTCCAGAAAAAAAAATGAAATTAAAGCATTGGAGTACCGTGGTATAGACGATCAGTAAGTTAAGAGCCGCAAGCATAGGAGCACGGGCGCCAAGCTAAAGTATGTCTTGTGGGACTACCCTGCAGACTGAAGATTTTCCAGACTTTCCTTTGTAGCCGTACGGCTGCATTCAGGTGGATGTCAAACGTTCCTTTGCAGAAACTTACTTCACCTTGGGGATTTCCCCTAAATCTGGTCGATTAACGCCCATGTTTTTACAGCCACAGCGCGAAAAAACGCTCACAATATGAAGAAACAGAACAAATTGTGCCTGCGTTATTACGCTTCCTTCCTGTTGTTTTGTGTTTTATCCAAGATGGATGCGAAAAACTCGCCCAATTTCATTGTTTTAGTATGTCTCTTCCCAACCGCTATAGAAACGCACAGGCGACGCGTCAATGACGACGGATTACGCAGGATAGTCGAGCGTCCAGCATATATACTTACGCCAGCATGCAGTGAACTACGGTGCGCGAATCTCAACACGCACTGCGCGCGCTGACAGCTGCGGCCGCCAAGTGGAGTCCCGCAGAAGGTGGGCGGGAGGTGCCAGCCAAGCTGTCCGTGCACTGGGTCGGCGCGCGTACAATTATCGGCCGCTATCGCGAAGAGCGCTGAGTAGGAGCGCACACACGGGGCCGGAAACATGGACCGTGTAAGAGGGTTCCTATCACACTGTACGGTCGCCTTTGTTTCCTCCTTAACAGGCGCCGTCGCGGCGAGAACGTGCTTTATGACTGTGAGAAAAACAGGCTACCGCGCTTGGCGGCCGCGCTTATCGGTCGCTCGCACTGCATGGCCAGGGGGCGCCCCGTGCGCGCTACTATCCGCCGCCCGTGGAGGGAAGCGTACGCCGCCGGTCGCGCCTTTGAGAAGCTACGTGTGATTGGGCGACGCAGGTCCCGCGTTCCCCTGCGAGGCTAAGCTGCTTGCTAACGCCCATTAGACCCGGAGCACTGGAAATCGAACCAATATCACACGGGCTCGGCCCCGCGCAACGATATGGCGACAGCAGGCATGACGTGCGAGTTAAGGGCGAGACTTGTTGGATTGGAGCGAAACAGCAGCGATTCCCTACTGACTCTTTCTGTTTGCAGCCCTGTGAAGGAAAGACTCTACAACGTGCGCTTCTGAGACAGTGCTCGGTTATTGTTTTTTGCTGAGAAGTCAGAGTAGAATAAAAAAAAATTGAAGTTCTTTAGCTGTACAGGCTATGAGAACTCTCTTTAAAAGTGTCACTGAACGCCCCCTAGCGGCACGTTCTGAAGCAGTCATGGGTTGCCCTGGACGTTTTACCATTTCCGCTGCCACAGCTTCTGAAGCTCATGGCTCCGATTTTCCCTCGGCATCCGTTGTAAATTATCATTTATGGAATTAAGGTGTGCAGAAAGGACAGAAGCTTTGCAAGTGTTCAATTATCTCGGATGCGATTACGGAGTCGGAAAATCCGGTTTGCGCGAACGCCAAGTGTGTGCCCCAGACCAGTGCCGTGAAGCGAGGACGGCATGGGAAGTGCACCGATTTCAATTCCTCTTTTGTGAAATTTTCCAATTCCTTAGCGCACCGTGTTTATTTGGATGGTCAGGATGCAGCAAGGCACTGATATAAATTGGTTTCGTGCGCATAAATAGCCCGTTGAAACAACCATGCCTCAACGCGTAACGTCTTCCCGTTGCTCAGAAACAGAAAAAGCTCGAGCGGGATTCAGGTACCGGTTCATAGCGAAGCAACGCGTTTTATTCCGTGGGGAATATTTGGTGCATGTATTCGCAGAATTTTCGCATCGCTCCCCAGAGCCATGTCGATCCGCCAACAAAGCGAGCGACAGAAGAGTACAGAACGTTAGAGTGGAGAGAATGCGTGGAGGGAGCGCGTAGAGAAAGCTGCTTTCGGGAAAGGGGAGAGCTGCATCGCAACGGTGCCGATGAGGCCAGGCAGGTGCAAAGTCGGAGCGCGGCGCGCCACCTTCCTCCTCGCCGTATCGGCGGGTCCCGTGACTCCCGCCACCGCTTGCCCAGGTTGTAAAAAGGAGTGTGCAGCCAGTGCAGGGCGGCAAAACAGAAGCCGGAGCCGGGCTTGCGCATCGGGCTGAGCCTCAAGTTCGGCAAGGTAGAGGGACGGGATGATCCCACATTCCCAAAGATTTAACAATGGATCTTCAACTATTTTTTTTTCTACTACTGCTATCTTGTAAACGTGGCTACGCGCTTCAGGACTGGAAAAGATTATCGCTAGACTAAGCCCACTGGCGTGTAAATCGGCATGCAGAGATAGATAGATAGATAGATAGATAGATAGATAGATAGATAGATAGATAGATAGATAGATAGATAGATAGATAGATAGATAGATAGATAGATAGATAGATAGATAGATAGATAGATAGATAGATAGATAGATAGATAGATAGATAGATAGATATGATAGTGAATTAACCTTTATGAAATCGAGGAGAGGCTTCAGAGGGACGTCCCCATTCTAGGATGCCTTGATCTCGGTCGGGCCGCGTGGCCGCCCAGTGGAGCCCCGAAGGTGGCGATAATATGCGGTACTTGCACGTCACGCTGGACGGTGCCGATCGCATGTTGCCGCCACACTGGTACCATGAAATGGGTGCACGTCACCCGAGAGTTTGTATTTGTGTTGAGCAGGTCAGGACACCAGGTTTTTAAGGACGGTGGTCTTTCTTTTGCTGCCGAAACCGGGAAATTTGGGTATGTGTAAATGTATGGCTGTCTACGTGTAATGCGATTCAACGGTCCGGTCAGAAAACAGGTTAAAGAATGTTTTAACATGAGGTATATATAGGCAAGACCGTTCCAAACTACTAAAGCTGCTTTCATGGCTCATATATTTCCACATTATTAAGCGCAAAGGAAACATCAGGCATATTTGAGGCAAGATGTAAGTACATAAGCGTTCTTTTAAGAATACAAGCTGTATTGGTTCTTGGTATTTATTTGTACTGGTTTCTAATACATAGTATTGCTGTTTGTTAATACACGTTGTGGTTTGTATTGGTTTTTAACGTGTATTTTTTTAAGAATACACGTTGCATTGGTTTTTAGAATAGCGAAAAAAAAAACCAACACGTTAAAAAGCTGTGCTAAAGAAAGGCGAGAAAAAGCAAGCACTGAAACAAAACATGTCGGCCCGAACTGCTCCAAGCACAGCAGAAACAAAATGTCCCGACAGATTCACGCGGGAAAACCAAAGTGAGCAAACCTTCATTGCATTCATCATGGAAGGGGCGAGAAGAGGGGAAGAGCGAGAGGGGTCGGAGGAAGAGAGAGGCGAGGGTGTCACGTGGTGTTACGCCTTCCGACATTTGCAGCGAAGCAAGCAGAAACGGGGCCATTTTTTTTCCATCGAGTCTTAAAAGTTTTCATTTGTCGCATGGGTGACCATAACAATTTTTGATTGATTGATTGTAGGGTTTAACGCGCCGACGCAACGCAGGCGATGAGGCGTGCCGTAGTGGAGGGCTCCGGATTAATTTTGACCACCTGGGGATCTTTAACGTGCGCCGAAATCTCGCACACACGGGCATTTTTGCTTTTCGCCTCCATCAGAAAAGCGGCCGCCGCGACAGGGAATCGAACCCGCGACCTCGTGCTCAGACCATAACAATTTTTGCAATGCTCAAACACTCAAAAGCAAGCAAGAGAAAGACAACATCACCAGAGCCCCTATGACTACGCAGCGGTGCCCCATAGAAGCCACAGAATCGCGGCAACAGGCGATTGGCAGGGATCAAGTTTAACATCCGCATTACACCGAATGGATTTCATCTGACACAAAGACAATGTGATTGTCTGAGCCGAACATTGGAGCTGTAGTAAATTAACTTAGAACACACCCTTGTCCATACACGAGAAGGCGGGTTTGCAAAGGTAAATAATTAGAGCATTATTGCTACACGCTGTCAGACGCTTTTCTCCACGTCGCCGAACCCAACAAACGCGCAGTGGATAGCATATGCGCATAACTGCACTCCTGCCCACCCCCTTCCCCCATTTACCGAATGTTCTCAACTGCAATAACTTCATTTGCTTCCTTCTGCTTATTTATGTTGCACTTTGCAGAATAAAAAAATTTGCACCGATTACCGTCCCTTCTTTTTAAAAGGGGAGAAAGGGGTTCTTTGTGCGGGCTTCGCATTACCCTCCTCTGCAAAGGCTGACGCCAGGACGGCCGCGCGTCTGTCTCGATGTTTATCTCACGAGCAGCAGTGGGAGCAGCTGTTATCATAATGTCGAGACCCTTTGCTCGAAGACAGCGCTTTCGCGCGAACAGTTGCCGATGATACCAAGGCGACGACAGGCTCACGAGCAAGGCAAACACAGCCCCAGGTCGAAGTGAGCATCCGCGTCCCTTTTGTCGCCCACCGCGAGGGGCCAAGCCCTCCAAGATAAGATGAAGCGTTGAACGTGATAACTAGCTGCGATAAGTAGGAGTGATTGTGACGAGCACTAGGCGACGGAGGTGCGGGATGTCCATACGGAGTGCACCCTTCTTCGGCGATGACAGCGTGTGACATATTTATGGCCACTGCCTATCTCCCGACGACGCTATCAGCTACTCACTCCGCACGAAATCAGAGCGCGGGCGCGGGGGGTGCTACTTGTAGGCTTGAATAAATATCTCGTAGAAATATGACAACAATAACACGTCCGGTATTGTGACGAATCCCTGCGCTTCCCCGTGTCCTCCTCCCCTGCCTCCTATAGCTCCCTCCTCGCTCCTTTATCTCGTTAACTCTCCGGAACATATGCGACGAGAATCGCTTCACACAAATGGCTGCTGATGAACGCGGAATCGAAAATATTCCACTTCCCTTCGAAACTTTCCCCTTCCCTTGTCTTGCCTCTTGCAAGCCCCGTTGCTCCCTCTGACAGGCCGGGTGCTGGCCGTACTGTGCATATAACATACATGTATGTTTGCTGAGGCAGGATCTGCTTAGCCCCTGGTTTTCACGCAAAGCAGACGAGCAAATGTGACATTTCCACTTCTTAAATACAGAGTTTCTAGGAGTTGCGCCTCCCGTGGCACGTAATGGCATGCAAAAAAAAAAAAAAAAAAAAAACACCATCGCCATCTGTCGTTTTGAACATAAGCCTGCAATAGCGGCCGCCATTGCTTATCGTACTCCTGACCATAGAGTTATTTAGTAAGTATACTAGAGGGGAAACTGCACCTGGCAATCCATGTCGTCGTGGGGGTTTATGGGAAGACCCTCCCCCCCCTTTTGGCTTGGGCTTGGAATGGCAATTGGATTTTCAGTTGTTTTGGCGATATGCTTTCTTCACTATGCATTAACACAACTACGAGCTTCGAGAAAGCCGAAATCCTCCCTGTTCTGTGGTAGCCGTGTTCGGTGAAAAGGCAGGCAGTGCGTGATCGCACTTGATGTTGGTAATGCCGCAGTCGAAGGACGTATGATTGAGCGGGTAATATGCCGCCGCGAAAGTTGTAGCTGACGAAAAAAAGAAACAAAATTGACCACATCTTTCCGCGGGGGGAAACCATGGGGTGATGCGGCGCATCTGGGCGGTGCTTGTTACGGTTGCGCCGACCATCGCGGTAGCAGACCTGTTTGTCTCCATTCAAATCATCGGTGGTCATCGGATGTCATCGGAGCGGCGGCGGTGGAGCGACTGAGCGGAGCGGCGCAGTTATCGCGTTTATATGTACCGCGCGTTAACGGTGAGGGGAATGAGAGAGAGTAGCGCATGCGCATGTGTTAACCGAGCGCTAACCCGCGCTGACGCACAGCTGCCATGGCGAGGGGAGCGAGCGCTAACGCAAGATGGCGCTGCGGTGAGAGCGGCGTTACCGCGTAGCTGGCGTAGCGAGGACAATGGGGGAGAGGCGTGCGGTTGGACACCGGATGCATGCATGGAGGGACAAGGCGAGTTAAAGAGATGCGTCGCATCTAAAACGTACTCCGATGAAGGCTAGATACGACAGATACGGGCGCTGTATCCGACCTATATTGTCGTCGTCCGCGACTGTTCAACGCCAGGTTTTGTTTTTTCTTCAAGTATGAACCAATTCGCCCAGCAACAAGTTTTGTTAAACTGTAGGTGACGGTCGGTGCACGGGTTCACCACGAAGGCACACTCAAAAAGCTTTCCAAGCTCTTCAAAGGACTTATTATCTGAAATAATGATAAAATTAATAAAGTAATAGTCTCTAATGAGTTTTCCCCCAAATATTGACATTGTTGTTAACTACCAGCTTGGCCTGCAGAATTGTAGGCACAACTGTTTCTGTGAAAATACGCTTTACTTCCTTTTTCCTTAGCTTTAAGACAGACTGTTTTATGTTCCACTTATATAATAACACACCATTCCTTGCGTTTTTTGTGGCACTGTGTTCGAATATACGGCCACTAAAGCGTTTCAATCCAAGCCAATGATGAAACTAAGGCGAACGAGTGATGTAATGGCGGTCTGTGACTACACAGACGGCCTTTATGTGAGCCGCATAGACGCTAGCGCCAGATTCCTCTCTAGTGTATATTGTAAGAAACTCTATGCTCCTGATCGTGGCAGCTATTCTGCCCTTGACGCGGGCCCAACTGTTTTCAGGCCAGAGGCACCTTTTTACTGCGAAGTAGCATATGTCCCTCCTTCCCCTTCCCCCCCCCCCTCCGTTTTCATTCCGGTGAAGCCGATTTACTTGGCGCCGCTCCGGGTCTCCTCCTCGCCACAGCCGACCCCTTTTTCACAACGGTTATCACAGCGGTTATACCTCCCGCCACCACCGATGCCTCTTTTGCAAGTTGCGCAGCGGCTGACAGCGGCCGTAGCGCCGTTATCAGATGATTGCGGAGAATCAACAGCCGCGCGAATGGGTATAAATACGGCCGAAAGCCGCCACCACCACCGCAAACGAGAATGTAGCCGCCTCGACTTCCACCTCGCCCACTAGCTGCGGGTTCCTGCCGATTGAAAGCAACGAGCCCCGTTGAAACGCCGGCGTGAGCACATTATTCTTCTTTAGCTTGAAAGCCATTCCGAGCAACATTGTCGCGTCGGCGACCTTCGTTAACCAGCTGGTAATAGTTCATCTGCAAGAAGAAGAATAACAGATCTCAGTCTGGCCGCATATAAAGTCTTTCTCTCTCCCTTCGCCAGTGTATTTCACGCCTAATTATGCGCCCATCCCCGGTTGCCGGGTTAGGCGTGCACGGGTTGGGGGTGGAGGGAGGGGGCATGCACGCATAGCGGGGCTTAATGCCACTAACGATGACATACCCGTTGTGGTGGTGGGAGGTTTCAACGTTGGAATCTCATGGCTCAATGAGTTCAGCTGTCCTCCGCAGTCGAACGGTTTGGGTCTGGGTTGGTGTGTTTCACAGAGAATAAGATGCCTGCAACTGGACAGCGAAAGGTACGCCCACGTGTGCGTCCTCTAGAATTAAGGTCGAGGCCTTCGAGGTGTTAATTTGCTATGGGATGGAGGCATGTCGTTTGCTTGGAGGAAGAAGAGGGGGAACTGAAGAAGCGTCATCCCGAACAGAAGCGTGAATGGGCGCGAAAACAACAGAAAGCTGCTGCCGCTGCCACTGCCGCCTGAAGTTCCAGCTGGTCGAGTAGCTACGAATCCCTCCCGGATGAACAGCAACTGGCCCGATTGGAACGCCGACGTGGGCCGATATCACTTTTTTTGCTTTCAAAGTGACATGTTCGGCAGTGTCGTTCACTTCTAAGCACCCGCTCAATATCGCTGGCCGGTTAGGAGTGGAGGGAGAGGGGGCGGGCACGCGCAGCTGAAAGTTTCATGCCCTTACTGATGACATGTACGTTGTGTTGGCGTAAGGTTTAAACGTACCCGTCAAGCAGCCCAATGCGACCGGTCCGGTGTTCTCAGTGATAGAATGGATTGGGTTGGCGTGTTACACAAACAGTAAGATGCCTATGACGCAGGAGGGAAAGAGAGAGCCCTACGCTTGTCCGCTAGGATACAGCTCGAGTCTTTCCAAATTTCATTCTGGTGATTGGATAGGAAGCATGCTCAGTCGTAAATTACAAACAAACGTGTTGTGTTTCGTGCACTCCGTAAAGGGCGCTCAGCTTCGCAGGTCATCCGTTTTCACAGAGTGGAAGGGCACTATTTTTTTTCGTTTTTAGCGTGAACTTCACTGGCAGTGCCATCATGCTCGTGGCGACATCTTCATCCTCGGATCATGACAAGTGCCAGAGTGATCCATTGTTACGACATACGGTGCATTCGAACGAGTATTTGGGTGGATGTCAGGTGACTTTGGTCATTGGCACTTTAACATGCCGAGCAGAGAGCCAGGAACGCAGGAACGTCGGTGAGGAGGAACACGGGCCTCAGGCAGTCGGTAGCCACGACGTTCTCACGCCCATTTCTGAGGATGGTCGCCGTGCTGGACGAACAGCGGAAAAACTGTAAAGGTCCTTCGTGTGTGGGCCTTAGTGTGGTGGCCACAGGTTATCTCTCCGGACGAAGACGTGAGGCTTGCCTAGAAGTCTGGGTTTAAAAATACGTCAGGGGAGTAATGGGACGCACGCGATGAAAGCAGAACCGGAGTTGTCCGAGTTGTCCGATATTTAAGACGTATCATTCAGTAGGGTGCAGAAGGTCACCAGGTAATAAATAGTAAGTGCATCTGCGCGTATTGGGCACCACGAAGCTTAGAAGGCGCTGGGAATAAGGGTTGGGTCCCGGCTGAGTTGCGCACAAGCAGCTTATATGGGAATCGGTCGCCACCGGTCCGTATAGTGCGCTCGGTTCGATGGAGCTTTGGGGGAAGCGGGGTGTGTGCGAGTATAAGTGCGCTTGGAATAGCAGCACGTGTTAGGAATTCCAGAATTTTGCCCTTACAACTCCCAATTCTCTGACGGGTATACTGAACAACATAGTAATTGGCGACGCCCTCGATATCTGGTTCATTATCAGTTATGAGCGCAGATCTGATATTGGTTGCAGAGCGGCGACTGCTTTTAAAGACGATAGTCTTTCTTGGGCTACCTAAACCAAGAAATTTTGGTCTGCCTGTATCTCACTCTGTCTGTCTGTGGCTCGATTCAGCCACCCGGCCAAAGTGAAACAAAATCTGCGCAATAGTCTTATCAAATAGTCACAGCCAAATCTAAACGTCTAAGTCAGGTGGCGATATTCATACTTGTCAACATTGTTGAAAAATAACAAGACATTGCGCAAATATAAGACAGAAAATTAATGCATAAGTGATATTTACAGTGTTCCTTTTAGAACACTGGCCTGGAGCAGTGAAACGCGGTAAATTTAAATTGACTTGAGCAAACCTTTGGCGTGTTTACCTCGGGAGGAGCGCGACGGAAGAGGAACAGCATGAGAGGTGAGCGGGAAAGCGAAGGGAGGCATTTACTTGGCAAATGTCGACAAAGACTATCGTCTTTTGTCGACATTTTCCAACGAAAGGAGCATACACGCGGCCAATTTTTTTAAATATGATTTTTAAGGACACCAGAAAATGTAAGGCGTGTTGGTGTCACAGCACTTCGGATGCGCAACAGAACTTCCAACAACCAAGAAATCCGGTCTCACGTTACGTCCCTTGCCGCCATGTAGTCACGAAGAAGCCTTGAAGCTCTTCGACGTTGCCGCGCTAAGGACGCAAGTTGTGAGAGATGATACTCACAGACCGACCCTGACCAAATATATCTGCAATGCATGCCGAATGGCCGCCTCCAAATAAAAATTTTACCATCCTTTCCTAAAGAAAGTTGAGAGAAGCGCGAAAGTTTCCTCAGATCAAAAGTACGTCAAAAGTGCGCCAAAACCTTCTCTAAAAGTGCCTCTAACCTTCGCTGAAAGTGCGTCCAATCGATCGTCAAACCTTCAAAGACCTAAATCACAAACGAAGAACGAAGTTCAACGAACCCATGTGACGGTTTTTCGCGCACTAAGTAAACGCCTCTAACGAACGATCAAAATGTATACCGATACGTGGTTTATGAGACAAAGACATACTTTGTACCCATTCTTTATGATCGATGCGTGTATTGTTTTATCTAAAGGCGTTCCTTGTTGGCGATTTTCAGGTAACCGTTTTGACACAATGGAAGCCCGGCTTCACGCACGTGCCGTGTGTCCAGAGATCTTATCAGACCTTTTCGGTCGACGAACCCGTCTGTAAGGAAATGCATCAGTTTTTTGACAGGACGCTATCGGTCCTATTAAGAAAGCTTTCGCTTTAAAATGGTAGTGGCTGGGAGCCGAAAACGGCCAGGGAAGCTAGTTGAAATTACTCCCGATGCCCCTTTCTTTTGCTTCTGGCATACATAGGCTTTTAGTTTGTTACTGCTGCATCTATTGGTACGGCCAACAATAAAATAAGTAATTTAGAAGTACGAAGTCTACAACCCCTGTTTCGCGGCAAGTTTACATTTGTTGTAGTGAAGTAAGCGCCCTCGTCGAGGGTTACTTCGGAAGGCTGACAGGGTCAGACAGCGGGATGAGACAACATCGTCTGGACTAACACGCTTGAGCACATGGTGATGCACGTCACGGTATTAGGCAGATGGCCCGTTTCCGTTTGCCTCCATCTAAAATAACAAGAGCTATCAGAGGCGGCGACCAACAGGAAGTGCGGAATCGGGCTACTAACGTCGTGTTAATCATCCTGTGCGCAGGCCTATCAAGCGAGACGGTGTCAGATAAGCCTGCTTAGCACGAGAACAAGAGCAGAAAACACAATTAACGTGGCAACACGAAGGCAAAAAGATCACGTTACCGGAATGCGCTGCCTTGCAGAAAAGACCTAATGGCTCAGTAGGCATCTTCACCCGCTCGAACACAATAAATAGTGCGTGCAGAGATACCACACGTATCGCCGCGTTACTTAACGCGCGAACACGGGCGCCAGGAAAGAAAGGCATTCTTCGCAATCAGTCGCTCGGCGGCTCGCCAAGATACAACGCTCGAGCAGATGGCAGCCTATCGAGGCCAACAGTGGCCGCTAATTGCTTCTCGGTCAAATATCGCGCTCGATATTCGCGCACTATCTCGTCCTATCTTAAGCACACGTTTTCTTTTTCTTCGCCTTTCCCGCGCCGCCGCCGAAAAGTCGAGAACACGTCCGACTCGGGCAGCACTCGAGGGACAGGCCGCTTGTGTGCTCAAGCCCTTGTGGCTGGCGCCTCAGCTTATCGAGCGCAGCCTGCAGACACGCGACCCGCAGGCGTCAAGTCTGCTGGCGGCTTCCGTGCGCCGCCGCCTCCTTTGCTGCAGGGGCGCGTCGGCTCCCCTGCACCACGCTGCGGCGCACAGCCCGCCTGCGGTCGCTCGGTGGCGCCGCTTGCAAACGACAAGAGGGCCACGATGCGTCCTGAGAAACGCGATCCTTCCGACAGCCCGGTTACAGCGTTGGTTGCTGGTAGCCTGAAGGCATTATTGACCCATCCTGCTGCCAGCTATTTCAGCATGACTCCGTAACGAGTCGTCACCGTTGTATTGTCGGGCTTGATTTTAGCAATGCTTGCTTGGTCGCTATGTTTCAGCACGGTTTGGCGAAGGTGCGGAATAAAAGGTGGTACCGTTCGAGGGTGCTGCATAGTCACAGACCCACCGTGCATGACTCCGTAGGCATGGTGGTAGGGCGGAGCGCAAGCAAATGAAAATCAATCCACAACTGTCAAAGAGAACAACCCGTAGAGCAAATGCAAGTGACAGAAAGAACAGTGGAGCATTTTTTAGAGCGAAAAGAGGCACTTCCATACTCAGATAATGTACCTATCTAGTACAAAATTGTGTATTCTGGCAAACAAAAAGAATACAAGATTTCGCAACAATGGAAGCAAGGACCGCACAGGGAAAATCGCAGGAGCACCCAAGTGGGAATTCTCGACTTCACTACTAAAGACACATGCACACCTGGGAAGCAGTTTTTCCAGGCTCTATTTAGACTGTCTGGTACCAAAGTATAAAGATCCTAGTTCCCCCATGTGTCCCAATAAGCGCTATATTACAAGCCCCTTTAGAGTCGGCTTCACTACAAAATGCATAAGCTCTGTTATGAAGACATTTTTTTCGGGGCCATACAAGGTGTTATATGAAAATATGAATGCCCTAAGGCCTTCATGAAGTAAATACTCTAATATTAAATGATCCACAAAATCCAATGTATCCCTATGCCCATAGGATAAAGTGCTCCAGAGCTCTATACCCCGAGTCCACAAATGCATTGCTGGGAATGCATTGAATGACCGTCGCCACTTGACACTGCAGGGACGCAGCCCATGGACTTATACACGCCCCCAAAACACCCCCCTAACACCCCTCCAGAAGGATTTGGGCACCCCCCCCCTCCCCCCCCCAAAAAAAAATTCACAACGACGGTCACCCCGCCCAGGGATTTATACCCCCCCCCCCCCCCCCCCCTCAACAGGCCCCAACGTCGGGACGAGGGACGAGGTGGCAAGGACGCCGCATTCACTTTGAGACTTCAAGCAAGTCAACGACCGTCGCCTGCGGGTTCTCAGGCGGAATCCTTAGCAGGAAACAGCCTTTCTGTCGACCCCGCAGGAATTCAACAATCCGAATCTGCACCGAGCTCCTCCACTTCGATATCGCACCCCCTTGTGCTGAACCGCATGGAGCGTTTTCTGCTCGCGAAAACGCGCCGCGCACGCCACAGGCGCGCTGACGCTGCCGCCGAGCCACCCGCACGCTGTGCGCGGCGCGGCAGGCGGCGGCAACATGGCGGCGGCTTCGGCCGCGAAGTGGTATAGGGAGCTCGAGCGGCCGCTTCTAAGCGCTCTCTAAAATGCCGCTCAAGGCACGCACGAAGTTGCTTGTGCGGTAAAGGAGCTTATAATGTGGGTGAAAACGGTACTACAAAAGATCATCCGCGCCGCTAGTGAAAGCGCCCATTCAATATCCGCTGGGGTGGTAAGCCTAAACATCTCCGGCGGAGCCAGCCGGCTGTCTCGAGTCCTTCGAAACCGCCGCCATGAGGCGCGCGCCTCCCCATTGGCGGGACCTTACATTGGCGCAAGTCACCAGGCTCCTCCCACTGCCGCGCGCGACGCGCGTCAAAATCTACCCAAGGCAGATGCTGCCGCGGGCGCAGGATCGTCGACGCGGGCGTCGAAAAAACGCACGCGCAACGCCGACGCGCGCGAATCGCGTGAAAAAACGCTCCATGCGGTTCGGCCTTTACGCACGTTATGGTACATCGAAACCAGACCTTCCACACCACGTCTGGTCCTGCCCTCGCCTTGCCGTACTGCGAGCCCAACACTGCCCGACGTGGGTTCACTCTAATGAAGAGTGGATTCGCCCCACTTGCCGCTAAAGGATACCGTGATCGAACTTTGGACCTTCGTCTGTGCGGCCTCCATGGCGGAGCATTATTAGCGTCCTCCCTGCCTTTCCCCTTCCCAATGCGGCTTCTGGCCGTGCCTTCTTATTCTGAATAAGGATTGTTCCTTCCTTCCTGGGAAGACTTTTCTTATGGGCAATATAAAACGTCTGATGTCAAAGTATGAAGGCTGAAGGGCTTTTTATTCAATGCACCCATAAGACCCCATGTATGCCTGGTAGAGCGCTATACATCGAGTCCTTTTGAAGTCGGCTTCACGGCTGCTCAAGAACGCAATGCTGGGAAGACATGTTTTAGGCGAAATACAGGCTGTCCTGTCTTATATGGAAATATGAACAACTGCCGACTTTCTATTTCCTTATGCGACAAAAGTGACACATAACGTTGCAGATGGACAGCTTGTATTCTCGTTGGGCTCACATGGAAGCCTTAATTATTTAAAAAAACGCAGCGTTGATGAACGTGAAAACGATCTCCTTAAAAGGCCCCAATGGTGTAGAATGACAGATTTAGAAAAAAAAAAAAGATTCTCCGCCGCCCCCGGGAGGGCTCGAACCTCCAACCTTTCGGTTAACAGCCGAACGCGCTAGCCAATTGCGCCACGGAGGCGAGGACGCGCTAAGCGGCGAAATGAACGACAGCATCACTGTGCATCGCTAGTTTTCTGACAGGCACGGTGCAGAGTAGAGTATTTTTAAAACCATGCTGGCGGGTATTGTTTGCATCTCGTTGAAGCACAAATTTACTGCCTATCAGTACTGGATGAATGGTATTGCAAAAACACCGCAGTACATAGTTCGACACAAAGCAAGTTATCGGCTATGTTCTCACACCGAACGCGTTAGTGCACCGAACGCGTTAGTGAAACCAAAATATTAGGCCAACGTCTGCACCACAGTAAACATTGCGTCTCAGAAATGATTGCTTGGTGGTTGCTTGTGACAGCGAGTTTCAGTAGCAGAAGAGAACACCAATTACGCGAACGAAAAAAAAAAGCAAGTATGCAGGAACAAAGGGAAAACGCGTAGCAGGCAGCTGCACTTTCATGAAGCGGTTGACACCGTGCTCCCACTAAATGCGACGGCCCATGAAAGTTCTAATCACTGTTGCAAAAATAGGTGCACACGTGAAATTCCTCAGGGTGATAACCACACAGCTGCGCGTGGGAACGGCACAATAAGCATGACTTCGCTTGCGGTCTCCATGGCAACGCGAGAAAAGTTTACAGCTGAGGCACTTCGCTATAGCTTTTTGCAGGTTTTAAACGGTTATATCACTTAATCATAAATCGCCCAATGCCGTTGTAAATCACCTAATGTCGAGCCAGACTGAGAATGCAGTGATTTTGCTTCCCAAGTATTCAACTGCCATTGTAGTAGCTAGCGCTAACGGAAACATATTTAGCATTTTATGGCGTCACCAATAGATGGGGCATGTAGGCAAAATTTTCGCCGTCGATCCGCGGATGGAACGACACAAGAACGGAGAGCAGAGTGCGGGGGAGAGGGTTGGCGTGAGCCGAGCCGGTGGTGAGCGCTGCGTTCGCTCTGCTGTGGCATTGCAGTGTAGTGGCGGCTCGTGCGACGCTCCCGTCGCACATGATGTGCCGACGCGTACCGTACCCGCTTGTAGACATTGCAAAACGGAGTACGCAGCGAGTGCAGGGCCGAATAGGTGGCAACAAGGATGGAATGGGAATGATGGTGACAAAGTGCTGATACTCGTGGACGAAGAAAGGAGCGACAGTCAGCCAATGCCACTTCTAAAGCGACCGCTGAGACGGCCACACAAACGCAAAGCACTGTTGGCACAGTGTGAGAGGAGTGTGCGAGAACCGCTGCGTTGCGTGCTTCTAAAGACGGAGAAAGGCGTTCGCATCGGGCGGACCCTCAAGTTCGCGAGGGGGATGCTCCCGTATTTTTAAAATTCACCGTTGGATCTTCTATAAAATTTATTATATATCCCTTCAGACATATATAGCTTATACTGGCACCGCTCAGAATGAAAGGTGCTCAATAGCATGCTTCGTGAAATCAGGGCTATATAAAAGTCTCTAAATTATTTTACAGCTGAAAACACTATAGAGCGCCAAAATAGAAAAATACAAACTCCAGTGGTTGAAGTTTTAGTGGGTTAAGATTAGGAACCATAAAAAAAAACGCCTTTAGAGTAGCATCAGCATGCAAGCATTCAGCTGACAACAAGAAAGCGCGCTCTGCTGAAATAGCTGTTGTTAGTATTGAAACGTGCATTTGGTGCGAGCTCGCACCCGCCTCAGTATCTCATTGGCTAAGGCGTTATGCTGCTGAATTAGAGCATCCGCATTCAGCCCATCTGGCCGCGGTGCCAGTTTTTCTGGTAGAGGCGAGAGCTGTAGTGCCATCAAATATCTCGCTTTTTATTTTTATGCTGTATACATATAACAATACCTATTCGCCGAGTATTAATGAAAATAGAACCAAAGGTGGGTGGCGGCCAGCATAGAATTAATTAATTAAAACGCATTCAATAGAAATTAATCCATAGATCTCCAACCATGATACACTTCACAGCAAAAAGTGTAGCTTCGGCGTGTAAAACATAACCCCCAAATCAGATTTTGTTGTTGTTGTTGCGCGCTCGCGCACTGCGCATTTAATTTCTTTTCCTGATTTGCATGTGTGACGGATTCTGTGTATCGTTGTGCTTATAACATAACATCCCATACGCGGCTTGGGGAAGAATGTTCGGCCCCTTCTCTGAAATTTCTCTGCATTGGGTGACGAGCTCGGTGACTCTGCCGTTCATTAAAAAAATAATTGAGAGCCACTAGTGGATCTTTAGGAATGCGTGAGCATCTCGCACCTCTCCTTCTCGAATTTGAGGCTCGGCCCGTGCATACGTTTTGCTCCTGCCTTATAAGTCCGCTATACGGCGTTTCTCGCCCGCTCCTCGTGCACCGTACAAACCGGGCCTTGGAGAGAGAGAGAGAGAGAGAGAGAGAGAGAGAGAGAGAGAGAGAGAGAGAGAGAGAGAGAGAGAGAGAGAGAGAGAGAGAGAGAGAGAGAGAGAGAGAGAGAGAGAGAGAGAGAGAGAGAGAGAGAGAGAGAGAGAGAGAGAGAGAGAGAGCTTTAATGAACTCTGAAGAGGTTAGCCCCACAGACGGCGGGGCTCGCTACTTCAAATGAGGGTGAACATAGTGAGGCGAAAAAAGAAACAAAAAGGGGACGCAGCAGCAATGAATAATAGGGAGACGAAAAAAAAATCAGTTAAGAGCGTAGAAAAAAATTTACAGCACTAGGAGAAAAAAAAATCTGAGGACCCCAAGGTTAAAGAACCTCGATTAATCCCGATAAGAGAGCCTTTGTCCCTCGCACCGCGTCAGCGTGATTTTGCCACAGACCAATAAAGCGATGAAGCTCTAAAGAGTTTCCGCGTAGCAGTCGCACGAGAGTTCTTTTCGCTGTTTCGAGATTACTTGTATGCTGCGGGCAGTAACACAAGACATGCCGTATATCTTCCCTCACAGGGCAGTGTAACCGCCTCATTGGTCACGTTTGCTTGCTTTACCAGCGGCAACGGCTGCCTATCGCCCCTTGTTTTGTCCGCCAGTGTCGGCATTTCGTCGCTGCCATTTCCATTCGTTCTTCTTTTGCCGCCCTGCATTGGCTGCAGGCTCCATTCTGCAATGCGGACGCGCGGTGAGGATAGTCACGGGACCCGCCGGCGCATCGGCCCAGGAAGGCGGCGAACCGCGCTTCAACTTGACGTCTTCCGGGCAACTTCTGACGCGGAGCGAGGGCAGGGCCACGCGCTCTTTCGTTCTCTGTGCTGTCGCTCAGGGGGCGGATCGACGGCGAAAACTTTGGGATGAACCATGTATTGCTCACGCAGTAATAAAGACATTCTTCAATGCCTTTTTTACCCCAAGCAATGCAGTCAGCTCAAGTGGCCCGCTCTGCATGGTCACCCATTTTGCAGTGTCCCTGAAGACACGAGAAACTGAAGACGTCCGACCAAAAGAGGCCCGACAAGCGCCTGTCCTGTGCCTTCTTGTGAACATCTGCGCGTTCAGCTTTATT
The DNA here is from genome assembly GCF_048455015.1 of Haemaphysalis longicornis. NCBI lineage: Eukaryota > Metazoa > Arthropoda > Arachnida > Ixodida > Ixodidae > Haemaphysalis > Haemaphysalis longicornis. Next base: position 369,456,196 of record NW_027526203.1, on the reverse strand, counting down.
AGGGACATGCCAGCAGATATTTTGCCGTCGACTCGTGGGCACAGCGCGACACAAGAACAGGGAACGGGAGGGGGGTGACGTCAAGCTTGCAGCCGGCAGCGACGTTGGGTGCAGGGGCGCTGTACGCGCCTATCTGGCGGCTTAGTTGCTCGGGGTAACGTCAGGTCGAGGCGTGCTAGCGCGTCTCGGCGCCGTATGCCAGCGTTGATGCGCCGTGTCAATTGGATTGTGGCATGAATGCAGGGCCGAGTAGGCGGCAAACGAATACAGAATGTTATCGATGGCGACGGAATAACATAACTGCTGAACACCGAAAGGAGCGGCACGCTTAACGCCGGTGCTAAGCGCGCAAATGTGACCACAGAGGCGGCGGAGCAGCAAAACGCGCGCTTGGCACAGTATACGGATTCTGATTGCAAACGGCGCGGGACAAACGCCGAGTTGCAGACTTGTGAAGCGAGAAAAGGCGTGGTCGTTGGGCCGATCCTCAATCTCGCGAGGCAGACTCCGCTCTGAGGGCTGCGATTATAACACATTGCTAAGGATCCACGAATACATATTCCATTAATTTTCGCAGTGCATCAATGAATCTAAACCAACTTGTCTAGCAAACATCTTAGAAGAAAAGAGAAGACACCCCCAGCAGTTCTTTTAAGCTGTATTGTTTCTTGGTGCTATCGTTGTCGCCGTTTTGTCTTTGCCTTTATAACTTTCTTTTCGCTCTTTGTGAGGTTCTCCATTCCCTCCTTTTTCCACTGGCCTGCACCATAACCCACGGAATTAAATACTGCACACGCCACTGCAACCGCTCTTATAATGCGCTTTTTAATACTTTTTTGCAGCAACTGCGCCTTTTTCACGTGCGTGATAACGGGATAGTGTCGAATGCGAACTTTTTCGTCAGTGTCAGCGTCATGTTGCTGCAGTGGAGAAAAAAAGTGAGCTATGTATCTTTGAATTGGAAGGCGCGCAGGGTTTATCAGCTGTTCGCATAGGTTAACACTTCAGTTCTTCGCAAATAGAGCCGCCTGATAAGCAGGCAGTGTTACACGCCGGCCGAGCGCTGTTCACGTCGCGCAGAAGCGCTCGGACAGAAGTAAGCCACTCCGGTCGACGTTGTTGAAATAACATAAGCTTAGTTTGGCCCCTTTGCCTCAACGCAAAAACTGAACTCCTGAAACCGCGCTTATGACACCACACCGGCCGCGTGGGCCGTGCGTAAACCAGCGAAAGGCGTCGCCAAAATGACCGGAAGGAGGGGCGCTTTCATTCAGATGGGAAAGAAAAAGGATCTTAGTCCCCTGAAAAAAATCTTATAAATAAAAGATCGATTTTTACGTTACGGTAGAATGTACAAGGCAAAAAGATTGATGGCTGTAAAACGCAGATAATTGGTGTACGCCAACAAAATTCGCCTTGTTATACAGCTACACCATGGGCTGTCGGTGAGGTTGGTGGTTTGAAGCATAGTTTCGTAGTAAGTATACTAAAGACAAAACTGCACCTGGGAATCCATGTCGTCGTGGGGGGTTATGGGAAGACCCCCTCTTTTGGCTTGGGCTTGACGATTGGATACTTAAGCGGTTTTGGGGATTTGCTTTCTCACTATGCATCAACACATCAACGAGCTACGAGGAAGCCGAAAACCTCCCTGTTCTGTGGTAGCCGCGTTCGGTGAAAAGGCAGGCAGTGCGTGATCGTACCTGACGTTGGTCATGCCGTAGTCGAAGGACGTATGACTTAGCGGGTAATATGTCGCCGCGAAAGTTGTAGCTGACAAAAAAAAAAAGAAACAAAACGTTCCTCGGCGAAGACAAGATCCGACAGACACGGCGCCTGTATCTGTCCTATCTTCTCTTCGTCTGCGACTGTCTAACGCCACGTTTTCTTTTTTCTTCAAGTATTAACCAACTCGCTCAGCAACAAATTTTGTTAAACTGCAGCTGACGGTCGGTTCCCCGGTTCACCACGAAGACGACGTTTTCATAGGCACGCTAAAAAAGCTTTCCGAACTCTTCAAACAACTTATTATCTAAATAAAGGTAAAATTAATAAAACGAGAGTCTATAATGAATTTTTTTCCCAAAGTATTAACATTGTTGTTAACTACCAGCTTGGCCTGCAGAATAGTAGGCACAACCGCTCCTGCAAAAATACTCGTTACTTCCTTTTTCTTTAGCCTTAAAACAGCCTGTTTTATTTTACACTTATATAGTAACACACCATTCTTTGCATTTTTTGGGGTACTGTGTTCGAATATACGGCCACTAAAGCGTTTCAATCCAAGCCAATGCTGAAACTAAGGCGAGCGCATGATATAATGGCGGCCCTTGACTACACAGACGGCCTTGATGTGAGCCGCATAGACGCTAGCGCCAGATTCCTCTCTAGTGTATATTGTAAGAAACTCTATGGTTTGAAGCAAAAGATTGGCCATCTTGAAAGAAAAATAAGAAAAAAACTAACCCGGGGAAAGTTTTCAAGGAAGATGTAAACATCATACAGCGCAACCCCCCTCCGATTCCGCCACTCTTGTTTTAGGTTTTGTGGTTTGGAAATAGCTTCGGCCGCCCTCAATTCCTGGAGTAAGTTGCCGATCTCCACAGCTTCCTAATTCTGGTCCATAAAGGCACTCGTGTGGGTTCTTCAACCTCCAATATCCGACACCGTTGAGTTTAGGGTGTTGAGCGCAACGGAGTGCATGGCTGTAAACAACTCATTGTTGCTGGATTGATGGTCGGTTGCTGAAAAGAGTGTCGGTTCAGACGTTTGCGAGTCCTTGGTGCGTGCAAACGTATGAACCGAAACGTCTGATGCCGAATGGTTGAATGGTATCGTGGATGGCTAGAAAACATTGCCGACATCTTCGGTCAATTATTTGCTTTTAGTAACCGTCTATGTGTGTGATTGTTTTCAAATAGTATTCGGATTCTCTTGTTCGGTACTGCATTCAGTATACTCAACATTCTGTCAGTATGGAGTAAACTGACGGTTGAAGTTTTTATCCGTGATCACTGTCAACTTCTTGGGCGTGTTCCCTTCCTGGGGATATTTTGGGCGGGAATTTCGTTTCGTTTGGATTTCGCCTTTTTTTTTTTGTTTCTTGCAAGTGCACTTGTCGCAAAAGCACATCTCGTGGCATAAGCTCGGTGCGGCTAACAACAGTTTGTAAGCAGTGCGTCCGCTGTAAGTTCTTATACGGGGATTCAGCACAAGAAATATAATTTCTTTACGCAGTCTGCATCCAGCTGCTGCAAATTTGTAACGTTTTACAAGCACCATCAAACTGATCCAAGCAATTGCCACTGAAATAGACGCGTTAACATCTGAAATGTGTCATCTCCGTTCTAAAAATGTGCTTCTTTGTGGGAAAAAGGCAAACGGCTTTTCCACCCTTGTGCCGGATCGACAGGCAAACCCAAATGCCGGTGCTGCAAGGTTCCCCACAACCATACAAACCACTGAGCCAACCACCAAAGCTTAGGCATATCTTGGTACGGGTAAGCGGTCCTTGCTCAATTGGTGGCGCCGAAAGCGCCGACAGCCTGGGCTTTTTCCTACCAGTCTCAAAACCAGTACCGAGACGTCCGGCATACTAAAGAATTTTGGCCGCGCTCGTCTGTGACAAAACGGCAAAGTATACAAGATTGCAAACAAGGTATAACATGTACAGAACCTTTTATATTGCTCTAGATGGTCAATTTCGAATTCGATGAAATTTCGAAGAAATATGAGCTCTGACCGAACGACATCTTTCGTCCTTATTACTTATTCCGTCCTTATTATTAAGAGTGTATTCGACCTCTGAGGCACTCCGAAAAGTCGACGAGCACCCTAACTACACCTATAATGTTCGTCATTGGGAAAATTTGGTGGTGGTATAAAGTGTGAGGTATACGAAGGGCCATTAGACAACAAATAAGGTGCTCTTTGTCTGTGCTTGCGAGCGTGAATGTGTTAATGTAGGGTTCGGTGTTAGCGATTTTTATTTTCTTAATCTGCTTACTTTTTTCGGTTTTCGTTTCACACGAATATTTTCTGGGGGGGGGGGGGGTGAATTTATTTGCCGCTGAACACACT
>NW_027526203.1:369362014-369452016 GCF_048455015.1 Haemaphysalis longicornis | reverse complement strand
GTGAATTTATTTGCCGCTGAACACATTTTTGGTTTTTCTCGGCGAATACGCATCCTCGTTTTGGCATTGCTGTTGACATAACATTACGTAAAAGACAGGCCTAAAGTAGCATGTTTAGTCATCAAACAGTAACAGGAATGAAAAAACGTGTGCACACAAGCATGCAAGTCAGTGAGGTATTTTTGAGACCACACAGCCACCGTTCAATTCCTGCCAAAGACACGATTACTGAATCTGATTATAATACGCCAATATATATTGGCCCCTAACTTGTTCGTTATTACGTGCCCTCTCTTTTCTATTCATCACCGTAACTTTAGAGCACGTCTCCTCATTTGCCGCAGTGACCCAATGGCGTTGTGCTGCTGAGTCCGAAGACGTGGTTTTGTTCCGGGCCACGGAGGCCGTCTTTCTGATGGAGGAAAACGAAAACGCCCGTGTTTCGATATTTGGGTGCTTGTTAAGATCCCAAAGCGGTCTAAATTTATCCTTAGCCGTCCACTACGGCGCGTCTCATACACCACGTAAAACCACGTAAAACCACGTAAAACCACGCTACACCACGTAAAACCACCAAGACTTTAAACATTCAAGCTTTATACTTTGTGAAGAGGAAATCAAGAATAAGCCAACTGGTACCGAAAAGTACCAAACCGTCAGGCTGGCATGGCTAATTAAATGCACGTACGACTACGTCTGAAGTAACTACTGCTATATGGGAAGAATTACGCACTAGCGTCACGAGTGCAGGTCGGGCTGTGAATTGTTGCCCAATTTTATATTTAATCCAGGGGTTGCAGGGCGAGATCTGGTTAAGTGTCGGCGTGATTGCTATGCCGCCCAGCCCTCGCGTGGGAAAAGAGTTCGTTCCGAATTTGGAGGCCTGTCCAACTGTCTTTTTTTTTTTTTTTTTTTTTTTTTTTGAGATCGGCTTGGCATATCCTTGACTCTCTTGGCATCGCTCATCCGAGGACCGCCCCAATCAAAGTCGCATTCCCTCCCGCAATAAGAGAGAGCTACATGTTCCACCTATTCCCCCCCCCCCCCCCCCCAAAAAAAAAAAAAATCACCAACCTCTCCCCTATCGTGAACAGGGGTGCACGCGAAGCTTGTAAGGTTAGGCCGATCGCTGGATCGTCCCGGCGTTGCCATTCTCCCTCAGCGATCCTCGCCCTAACCTCAGGATCGCCCCGCCGTTGCTGTTTGCCTTCTGCTCACCGAACCCCATTCAGCGGCCCGCCGATGTCCACTCGCCTGTTTTTCTAATTGCTGAAACTCAGGATTAGCTCGCCGAGCACGCTCACGTTCACGGGCCCGCTCCCGCTGCCGTTCTTTCAGGGCTGCCCGCGCTTTGATGGAGCGGACTAGGCGCGGCCTACCCATGGCGCAGTAGGCCTGGAACTGACTGCCGAAAAACGCACGCGGAGCGAGCGAATCTGCTTTTCACTTCTCCGGAGGGAGGGAGCGCCTGTGGTTGGCTGGGAGTACGGCGCAATCCGGTGCGCCACTTGTGGGAGCGGCTGCCAGCTGCGGGCGAGGAGAGCCAGCTGCCAGAGAGGAGCACCAGCTTCGGCGAGGAGGGGTGGGAGCGGGGTGAAGAGGAGGAGGAGGATTCTGGGGTACGGCACCACGGACGGCGGCACAAGCCAGCCAATTCAAGCTTCACTCGAAAACGTGTACCCCGTGCACAAACCAGAGTAAAGCCCGGCACCAACAATACGGAAAAATTCAGTGCCCTTCCACCCGGTGAAGAAGGATGACGAGCAAGGCTGTGGTGCCGAGCCCCAACGTCAGCGACAATGTGCTTTGACCGGATCGTAGTCCAAGGGGTGCACGAAGCAAAACACGGTGGTGTGTAATTTGCGATTGGGCATATACTTTCTGGTTAATTACCCGCATGAGACTTCGGCGAAGTAGAGTTTTATTCCAGTGGACAAACACGGGGCTGTCCGTTTCCCTCCCGTAGAAGCCCATGTGTTGACAAAAGACGGAAATTCAAAAATATTTACGACTCATTGTGAACTATGTAATTTTGAAAAGTAAATAAAACTCAACGTAATGTTAGAGTCGTCTTAGTGGCTAATTGTCATACAATTTGTTTCGGGATGGTTCCGATAAAACAAGAGTTAGAGCCACTTTCTGTAATGATGCTCCCTCCGAAGAAGGACGTGCTTCACTGTGCTTTCCCACTCAATGTGGGAAAGCCATCTTACGAATACCCCCTTACAGTCGGCTTCACCTCTAAACACAAATTAATTGCTGGGATGACATTTTTTTTCAGGGGAAATATAAGCCGCCTTGTATTAAAATATGAAAGTGGCCCTAGGACTTCGTTTTTATTTTTTATGAATTTTTCCGTGTATGCTGAAGGTGTGGCGCACAGTTTTACGATCCCGGGGATTTGAGTGGGCGCCGCAACGTGGGGCTACGCGCGCGTACGATGCCTGTCTACATCGCTGTGTGGCCGAAAACGACTTACTGGATCCTTGCCATAGACAGGGCTGCTGTAAAAATGTGATATGCGCGGACGAAGTCGATTACGAGGGTCGCGACGTCATGGCGTTCATCGTAGTCGATCGACTAAGAAATTCCTTCACTTCCGGCTCGCTTCGCATGAACGAACCGGAGGTGGGCGAAGAGGCGGCTATAACCCTGACAATGACGGCCTCCACAAAAATCAAATACGCAGCGAGTGACCCCAAGTCTGTCTTTCTAAATTTATCTAGAGGGCGGATTTCACCAGCGGCGTTTTGCAATCCTTATGTCTGGCTTCCGCAGCGGTGCGCGGACCGGCAAAATCCACCTGATATGGGCACCTGCCCACTCCGGCCAGGCCGGGAACAAGTGCGCCCACGATGCTGCTCGAGGACTCACCGACAGAACAGGCATCGGCCGTAACACCGCATTCGCTCATTCGCTCCGACGGTCGACAGGATCGGCTCGTGTATACAGGTGCATTACCGTCTGGGACGGGCCCGCTTTCTCCTCGGTCACCATCACTCCTTAAAAGGCAGTCCGTTGTATGGCGACTTTATAAATGAATTCGTATACAAACCCGACTACGTATAGCTACTCCTATCCAGGGCACCATTGTGACAAATGTCACAACTGTAAAGACAAGGCTGACCTAGCACATATGCTATGGGCTTGCCCGCAGGCGGCTACATCAGGTCGCAGAATCACTCAGGTAGAGCAATGGGAGACCGTGTAGCTCAACTTCTATTTAGCGGGTTAAATCTTGGCCGTCCAGCTGGCCGAGGACGCGGCTCAAGCCCAAGGGATTTTGGCCGACGCCTATAGGATCACCAGCTTCCCAAATCTCTCTCTCTCTCTCTCTCTCTCTCTCTCTCTCTCTCTCTCTCTCTCTCTTCTCTCTCTCTCTCTCTCTCTCTCTCTCCTCTCTCTCTCTCTCTCTCTCTCTCTCTCTCTCTCTCTCTCTCTCTCTCTCTCTCTCTCTCTCTTCCCTTTCCTGAGATCTGCCTTTGGTATCCCACGGCGTGCTGCGAGCGTTGAAGTCGTCGCCGCTACAACATGGTCCATCCAGGAGGAGAGGAGATGAATCTTTAATGAGACAGAAGAGGTGAGCCCCGCACAGTGCTGATCTTGCTATTTCGGATGATTGGTGAAATTGTGGTAAGGGTTAAATGACTTTTAAAGAACAAGCACACGCGCACACACATACCGAACAAGAAAGTAGATTTGAAGAAAGTAATAAACTGGCCTTCAGTCCGGAGGCTTTCTACGCCCATGGAGAAGAGCTTTGAAACCCCGAAACGCACTGTCTCTGTTTCTCCAGTGGGCCTAAGAAGTATTTCGCACGTAGATTTGTTGCGTGTATAGTCAAAACGGAGAGTTACACGATGGGAATCCAATCGTAGGCGTCTCAATACCCGGTGCTACACTGAGGGTGATAATGTGCCGATACAAAGAGAATGTGTTTGCCCCCCAATGGTTGAACCTGCAATATTATTACTTCTCTGTTTGCGCTGCTCATTTGGTCCTGTTTGTGCTTTACCGCTTCGGATTTATATATGCAGACAAGGATGACTGTAGCGTTACCTCTCTTACTCTGAAGAAAGTTTTGGGTCTCAGAATGTCTTATAGTTTAGAATTTTGGACGCTTCTCTCGTCTTCTGTCGCGCCAGATGCATGACAGCCGTTCTGGTTGCTCCCCTATATATTGAAAAAGGTTGTGGCGGTGCCAGTGGGGTTCCCGCTTGCGCTATGCTCTCGTGTTCTTCGGTTTGTTTATGGGTAAGGGCTACAAGAGTAAGATAGCAAGTCGGACAAGTTGCAAAGTTAAACGCTGTAACAGCTGCCTGTCTGTCTAGTACTTCTCGGTGACCCATCCCATGCGCACTGTTTGCATTCAATCAAACGACCACCAACGCGCACAGTGACCATTTCTAGTTCACCGGGCACGCTTTCGTGCCTTCAGCACAGTGTGTGCCTAAATTCTCGTGTTACGTCGTTGCACACCATTGAAAGAGCGAATGCGAGGCAGCCGCGCTCCGGCCGGTTTCCTTTCGAACACCAACTGCCACAAGAATAAGGATATTCTGTGTCCGGTCGCTTGCCGTGCTTCGGCTGAAGACAGCTTCCCGGAGGAAAAACGGATGCCCTAAAGCCGTACTTCGGCCGTTCTCTTTCTCAACATCGGCAGCCGAAAGTGAACTGAATATCTGACAGCCGGGTAGCTGCCGTTGTGCGTCTGAACACGGGCGGCCGGAGAAACTTCCGCAGTGCTGTTGGCCGAATGTTGGCCGCTCATCGTATGATCAGTGGCTGCCAGGACCTGGATGCTGGCCGGACATGCCAGAAAGCGGCCATAGATGGGCCGGTCTTGGGACACACTTTCTGTGCCGCCTGGGAGCTGCAATGGTTTTTTTTTTAATTGGAATGTATCAGTCCGAAATCACTATTAATTTACCCCTGCCGGTTTCGCGGAAAACTCGTGAATACTGTTTCGTGAAGCCTCATTCATGAAGCCTCTAATTAAGCCTAACATAACGCTTAGAGGTTCAGCGTGGTCACCCGGTGCCACTGGAAAAGGTACTCAATGTACGTCAAGCTGCGGGCATACTGGTTGACCTGAAACGTTAAGACTAGCAGGCGCATACCCGACAGTTTCTGCTGTTTAACAAAGCGATACAATAGCACAGCGCTTTATAAGTGTGGCATGCTCCAAGTAATCAGTGAATCAACAGTCAATTGCTTTGAGCTTAAGCACTATAAGGGTGACCCCAAGAAATCTGTGCCATGCTATGAATCACCCTGTGTGCGTGCCCTTCCGCCTACCAAAGTGTTCGAAACACACACAATACAAGCATATGCCCTCTGCGGGGTATTGGAAAACGCTTTTATAAGCCGGAATTTAGCCTGCTTTCGCAAGATATTCCGTGGCTTGCCCAGCCAAACCATTTGTCATTTTCTTTTTGTTATGCAGATATGTATAGCTATTGCTCGGTAATATCACTTGGGTCCGAACAGCTATTGCTTTACAGAGTTATATGACCAACAAAGCATCAATAACGCGTATATATACGAAGTAATCGTTGAAACGCACATTTTATGAAGACGGCTGCTTTTTGTCCCAAAGGGCGCTCTCCCCTAGGTTCCTTAACAAACCAACATCCAAATGCGGCGTCACCCATGAGCGGTAGCACAAGAATCTGCAATTACGACGGGGGTGTACAAACGGCGGGGGGGGGGGGGGGGGGGGGGGGGGGAGTGAATCACACAGCATGACTTGTCTTCGGACGTTGTTTTCATAATTGACAAGGCTTTGCCACATTACACAAGGTTCTAATTTGCCAAAGCGTTTTAAGAAAAAGTCGCGGTGAAGTTTTCATTGCAAAATGGTGCGATAAGCGTACAGTAAACCCTCTTTATAACGAAGTGCTCGGGAAGGTGAAAAATTTAGATATAACTGGAAATTCGACATCCGCCGATGCTTCCTAAAAGCTGGGTAAGTACAGCCGAATTAGCCATTACGAATCCTCCGGAGTGCTAAGAGCGAGATATTAAACCAGACGAACCTTTATTGAGATACCAAAAAAGGAAGTAAGCTGGGTCTGTCTGGTCTTTCTGCCAGGCGCGAGGAGTGCCTGCAGCAGTTTGTACAAGCAAGGCATGAAGTCGTGGTGATCTTTGTTTGGCAACAGACGGAGGCTCTCGTGCGCCTGCGCCACTGTTGGTATTTCGCGAGGCTGTTGTCTATTGTCTCTTTTTCCTGACTTTTTCCTGACTATTGTCTCTTTTTCCGGCCACTATGAACCAAGTTTACTATTTCGGAACACGTAGCTGCATCTGCATCAGCCATCAAGAATCATTCCAAATTGCTTCCACTCCTTCGCCAACGATTCTGTGCACAGCTTCGTAGGGATCGTCGAAGACCTGTTACTGTTAATCACCATCAACCCCTCCTAGGCTGATTTTGATTGTCTAATTTCAGGGATTTATACACACACCCCCAACACACCCCAGAAGGATATCGACGCCCCCTCCAAAAAAGATTCCACAACCACGAGCATCCCGCCCAGGGATCTATACACCCCTCCCCTCTCCAAAATGGACATTCTGGATAAACCCCTGGGGTTTGACTATGAAAAAAGGCGCAGGCACTTCACCGGCGACGGGGACGGTCCCTGGCCCGCTCTGAGCGCCGCAACTTGCTAATTCGCTCTACCGACATGCTTCGAGTAATCTGGGCTAAAATGTTTGCATTTGGGTCAGGAATGCGTGACACTTCGATGAAATAGATATTTCAATTAAAGCGACTGCGTTGTGAGGAAGGTTTATTGTAATAATAATGGAGCTGTTGCCCGTTTTTAGCTGCTTCGGTAAAGTCAGCTAAACAAGATCGAACGCATGCTGCAGAGAATGCTTTTCGATTGCGTTCAAGCGTACTTTGCGTAACATATCACTATAGTCAAAACACGAGGACGAAAATGCCATTTTAGCGCACGAAGGGCTCGGCGATTACATATTTTGCTTGCACGTATTTATAGCTCGCCCTAACGGCACACTTGTTTGTCTGACAAGCGGCGTGTTTGTAAGCGAAGAAGGCAGGTATCGGCAAAAGATGCAAAAGTCGGCGCGCGTTGGCATATTTTGGAAGGTGTATTTGTGCATTACTCCGGGTACGCATGAAATCAAATGAACAGCATGCTGAATAGCCGGGTTTGACGGTTTTGGCATTTTTTAGGGAGCACGAGATGATTGCATCATTTGAAGGAATATAAATATTTGGGAGTGTGGATAAACGAAGGGGATAACTACTTAAGTACTCACGAGGAGCAACTTAAGGTTAAGGGAAAGCGAAACGCAGCTATAATGAAGCATAGAGCTCTGTGGGGGTATAACAAATATGAAGTAGTAAGAGGAATGTGGAAAGGAGTAATGGTTCCGGGTCTCACGTTTGCGAATGCTGTACTCTGCTTAAAATCAGACGTCCTATCAGGCCTTGAAGTAAACCAGAGAACGGTAGGGCGTTTGGCCTTAAGCGCGCATGGAAAAACAAATAACGAAGCAGTTCAGGCAGATATGGGCTGGGCGTCGTTTGAAGTTAGAGAAGCACAGAGTAAAATATGCTTTGAGATGAGGTTGAGGGCAATGGATCAACGAAGGTGGGCAGCTAAGGTTTTTAGGTACCTATACTTGAAAAGCGTGGACACGCAGTGGCTAAGGAAGACTAGAAGGCTAACGATGAAATACAGAAAGAACAGTGGAGAATCCAAAACAGCCAAGGTAACCAAAAAAGAGGCAAGGCAGATTGAAACGAATAAATGGAGGGAAAAAATGGAAGCTAAAACGTCGTTAGAGATGTACAGGGCTGAGAAATTGAACATCAGAAAGGAAAATTTTTACGATAATTCCCAGGGCAGTGCTTTGCTTTTTGAGGCTAGAGCAGGTTGCCTGCGAACTAAGAGTTTTGTGGGGAAGGAAGGAAGGAAGGAAGAATGTAGAAGAAAGGCAGGAAAGTTAACCTGGCTAGAGCCTAGTTTGCTATCCTGCACGTGGGAAAGGGGAAATGGGCAAAAAAGACAGAGGAAAAAATGAGGAAAAGTTCGACCAGACACGTATGCCTAGCACAGAGGCACTGGCAGTGATTGACACTGGAGGCTCTGAGTCTATAGCCTAGTGTTCAAGTTCGTCGCCCGTAGAAAACGTAATAGTTCCTTAGTCGCCTTCTGAGCGGATGACTGAGAAGGCCAGTGGCACAGAATCTTTCCCTCCGAAAATGGCCGCCGAGAGTCCAGGTTCCTCAGCGCTGACGACAGCTTTTTTCTTTCAGCCGAGTAGCGTGGGCACTCGCATAAAACGTGGCGTATCGTCTCCGATGTGCCGCACGTTTCGCACTCCGCCCTTGCTGCCATTCCTATTAAGTACGAGTAAGCATTTGTGAATGCCACCCCCAGCCAGAGACGGCAAAGAAGAGTTGCGTCAGACCGTGCGAGGCCTAGTGGAAGGGGACGTTGCACGTGCGGGTCAAAGGCACCAATGCGTGCGCATGTGGAATCTTCTGGAGACCATTGGGAGATAGCTGTTTCCCGGGCAAGAATGCGGAGGACCCTAGCTGCGTCCGTCCTAGACAATGGGATGAGTACAGTTGTCGCTGTTTGATGCGCCAGCCGGGCGGCAGCGTCCGCACTTTCGTTGCCGACAATGCTGCAGTGGCTAGGAAGCCACTGTAGGGTGACACCATGACCCGCCTGGGCACCACGGTCGTATACCATGCTTATTTCTGTCAGGAGCTGTTCGTGAGGTCCCCGGCACAGCGCTGACTGGAGTGACTGAAGTGCAGGCTTCGAATCACAGAAGATAGCCCATCTGCGGCACGAACTTTGCTCGATGGTGTAAAGAGCGCTACGGATGGCCGTACGTTCTGTAGCCGTGGATGTCGTAAGGTTGGCTATCTTGAATTTGCTGCACAGTGACAGTCGTGGTATAACAACAGCTCCGGCAGAACCCGACGATGTTACCGAGCCATCAGTGTATACATGGGTTCGGTCACTGTATGTCTCGTGCATATACGTCAAAGCGAGCTGTTGCAGGGCCGGAATTGGACGATCGCGTTTTTTTGTCACTCCTGGGATATCTTGGCACACTAGGGGCTGCATCACACACCACAGCGGAACGAGCGGTCTCATCGCCGGCGTGTAGTTCGATGGAACGCTGGTGTTGTGGACAGCTACACTCTTAACAAAAAAGCTCGTAAAAGGGTAGTAACGGCTGTATTTACTAACTCCTTACGGAGTTTACTACCCCCCAGAACGGTAGGTAGGTCCTACCACTAAGTGTGGAACCGAGACCGTGCACTTAGTAACTGCTGCTGGTTTGATACTAACATTCACTGAAGCAGTATCGGTCCCAGAGATTGGTTTTAGGGGTGGCGAATTTTTTTTTTTTTTTTGGAGAAGAGAGAGGGGGGGGCGATTTTTTTTTTTTTTTTTTTGTGGGGCGAATAAGAACCGCTCCTTTCCTTGCGCCAGTTCTGCGGAGGAGGTGATAACCATGCCGGCGTGTGCGTGTATGTTGTGTAACCCGCTTGCGCACAAATAACTTAGCGACACAGTGGTTTTTGACTCCCCGTAGGTGGTGCTACGGCTGACTCGAGCCCGCATTTCTGACGGTCGCAACACGTTTGCGACCTCACAAAAGTGGGATTTAACCTCGCGCAAGTGGAATGCTTCGAAAGAAGCAAAACATAAGAAGCTGAGGACCTTTTTGGGGGGGGCGATTGCCCCCTTCGCCCCCCCCCCCCCCCTTGGGACCGCCACTGCACTGAAGTAACAAATTCTATGAATTATTGAACATAATATCTACAGAACTTTTTCCACACCAAATCAAAATTAAGAAGTTTTTGCAAATCGACATGCTGTCTTGTATATTTTCACATTAAAATGCATAATTCTAAAATTATCGCTAAAATATTTGATTTTGACGACACGCCCACCGACTCTCTCAGGGGACTTTCCGCAGCTGGCTATAAAAGCAAGAAGAGCAGAAGTATTTCTACGGTAACTAAGTAATACTCGCTCGCTTTCTTGCTCACTTCATTTGTTGATTGTACACGTGTGATATGTGCGTGATGAATGTGTCTATGTCACGCTGCGCACTCAGCAGATCCACATTCTTACGCGTATCTTTTTACTAGGTTATGCATAACTAGTTAGTAAAAGCAGCTAAGTACCTAGTCAATACCGGGACAAGTAACTGGTTAGTGTTCTGTTAGTATGTGCCACGACCTTTTTTTTTAAGAGTGTACTACCCTTGCGAACGACGCCCGGGGACGGATCATCACCTCGCGGTATTCCCGCGAGGTGATGATCAGGTAGACGGGCGAGGTGCCTGATATGTGTCCTGAGTATTTCGACGTCCACAAAGGTTGCCAAAGGGTGATTTCGAGCCAGGGCAATGGTCGCTGCTGTGGACGTACATCGTGGTAGGCCAAGACAGGTTCGCAGGGCCTGAGCTTGAATACCCTGAAGTGACCGGGTAGTTGTGCGGCACGCTCCAGAAAGGACAGGGGCACTGTATCGCAAATAGCCCAAGAACAGCACGTTGTAGAGCTGTAACATCGACTTCAGTGGTGTTCCCCACGTCTTGCCGCCGATGAGTTTGAGCACATGCACCACTGCAGAGAGCCTCTTTTTTAGAACGTTAACATGAGCGCTCCAAGAAAGGGCTCTGTCGACAACTATGCCGAGAAACTTGTGATTTCTCACATAAGACACCCTTTCACCATTAATATACAAAGGGTATGCATACATAGGCTTTCGTATAAACGAAAGCACGGCGCATTTGCTGCTGGATAGTTCCAACCCTTGTCCGTGTAGATATGAGGTCGTCAAGTCTGCGGCATTTTGCAGTCGGGCGCGCACATGCCGACGAGTCACGCCATCTGCCCAAACACAAATATCGTCGGCGTATATCGACACGTGAACCCTCCTTGGAAGGCGAGAAATCAGGCCAATTAGTGTAAGGTTGAACAGTGTAGGGCTCAGGACGCCTCCTTGGGGAACACGACGGTGAGTATAGTGAGCTGATGTCGGCCCATCTGCAGTCATAACAAAGAATGACCTCTCTGTTAGGTAGTTCCGTATCCACTGGTAGACCCGGCCACCGAGCCCCACAGCCTGCAGTACTTTGAGAATCGCATCGTGCTCCACGTTATCGTAGGCCCCTTTAACGTCGAGGAACAACGCGGCACATATCCGCTTCGCACTTTTCCGCTGCTGCACAAAAGTCACCAAATCAATAACGCAGTCAATGGATGAGCGTCCACGACGGAATCCAGCCATGACATCAGGGTAGACATTGTAACGCTCCGGGAACCACTCCAGACGTGCGAGAATGATTCGCTCCATCAGCTTTCCAACGCAACTTGCAAGTGCAATTGGTCGGTATGCCATTGGATCAAGCATAGATTTTCCGGGCTTCAGGAGCGGAACGAGGCGGCTGGTCTTCCATTTTTGAGGAACGGAACCATCACACCATAGGTCGTTGAAATATTTCAGCAAGGCTTGTCGGGCATCCTTGCCAAGGTGACGGAGAGCAGCATATGTGACTCCATCAGGCCCAGGAGACGAAGATGCTTACATGCAGCCAATGCCGCCCGCAGTTCTTCCATGCTAAATGGAACGTCCATCCTTGAATCCCGCGATGCAGGGATGTCACTGGCGAGCAGTAGTCCAGAAGGGCCTGCTCCACTGGCTATCCTCACGCAGAAGTCCTCGGCCACTTCGAGCTCTCGGCGATTCTGGTGAATAGCCAGGGCCTTAAATTGGGAGCGCTGCTGTACAGGAGTCATTAGCCCTTGCACAGTTTTCCATATCCTCGACAAAGGCTTGCGAGGGTCCAGCGTGTCACAAAAAGATTTCCAACGTTGTGCTTGCACTTGGGCAATGCGTCGCTGGATCTTCTTTTGCGTTCGTCTGCAAATTCTCAAATCTTCGAGACATTTCGTTCGCCGGTATCTGCGTTCGGCGCGGCGACGAACAGCACGAAGGCGCTCCAGCTCCACGTCAAACTCGGTCACTTTTGGAGACAGCCGGACGGAACGCTTGAAGGCTTGGAGTGTGCTTTCAATGACGGACTCTAGATTTTCAAGCTCATCGCTCCGGCAAATGTCGTCCATCCTTGATTGGAATTTCGACCAATCGGTTACCCGAATAACATTAGGATCGAAGGAACTTTGTAATCCATTTATCTTTAAATAGGTTGGAATGTGGTCGCTTCCACGAGTTTCTATGTCTGGGAACCACTGTGCACGGGCCGATAAACATCGTGACACAAACGTCAAGTCCAAACAACTGCCGTAGTTCGTTCCACGTAAATAAGTGGGGCTTCCGTCGTTTAGTAGGCACAGCCCATGGTCTGAGGCAAAAGCTACTAAGCTCCGACCTCGCCTGTTGGTGTTTGGGCTTCCCCAAAGCATGTGGTGTGCATTGAAATCACCGGTAATTACCCACGGACCCGTTGTTGTGCTTAATATGTCATCCAGCCTCTTCCGTTCAAAGCGAGATGTCGGGTGTAGGTATACACCCACCAGAGTGAAAGTGAGCTGGCGCTTTCTGATGGTAAGACAGACGTACTCATTACCCCTGTAAGGTTGCACAAAATGGTGAACGTAGGACAGTCCACGCCTGATGAAGACTGTGACTTTGTGGGGAAGTATTCACAAAATGATGGGGTATGCGTCGTCTGCGGAAAAGAAACAGAAACTATGCGGCACATAGTGTTAGAATGTGAGGGTATCCATCCAAATCTACATGTAGGGAATATTGGGCTTCCAGAAGCCCTAGGATTTAAGGGTATCACAGGGGAAGTTAACTTCAAGGCTGTCGAGGGGACGAAAAGAAGATTAGAATGCTGGTGGACGAAAAGCAGAAAGGGGAATATTGCCTAGGACAGTTACCACCTGTAACAGGGGAAAAAAAGTATTTCGTGCGTAATAAGCTTTAGTGCCTGCCCTAAGCAGCGCTAGTATTAAACCAAGAGTGTAAAAACATTGTTATATTAGTCCTTTTTGGTAGGATGACATGTCATCACCCCGCTTCAAAGGGGAAACCAATAGCAATCATCATCATCATCATCATGCTGCGAGAAGACCAGGCAAAGTCGTCTGCAAAGCTTGTGCGTGCTTGCGTGTCCTGATCGCATCAGACGGTTGTGCTGGTTAATACAAGCTTGGCGACGATCCGCCGAGAGTGTACACCCAGGATCCGTCGGTGTGCCAGGTGCCGGCTCTCACGGCATCAGCTTACGATTTTACAGCGATGTTAGCCTCTCGTTGGTCGAAAAATTTCGTGTCGTAAACAAACAACTCGGGCAGGACCCAGCATTTCTCGCCCAAGACGCCGACCGTATGCGTCAGGCTGATCAGGCGTGCAGCTTAGAGCACAGTATTTATGTAAAGAAAAATAAAACCACAAAACAAGCATCGAATTACCGCATGATGGATGATAAGGCGCCAGTGAACCCCCCTCCCCCATGCATTCTGGTAAAGATTAGGTATGCAGCTGCTCTAGAAAGGGGAGGGAGGTTGAAGACGTCATTCGAGGGCTAGCGCATGCGTCAGGCTAGGCAGGACCCAGCAGTTCTCACCCAAGACGCCGAGCGCATGCGTCAGGACCCAGCATTTGCCTCCAGAGAAGCCAAGTGGAAGCGACAAGCCCGCCGAGACAACAGGAACATTTCCTACCCTCCCCCTTCAGCATGCGCAGTGGTTTACAACAGCTGCGCTGGACATCCGCTTTCGCAGGGAAGGATGGCGCCCATTTTTTACTGTGTAGTTATAACCATCCGCAAAAACCCAGCGTTGTTGCTTCTAGCGGTTTGAAACGTCGGCGAAAGTGTAGATGAGGACAGGTTGTCGAAAAGGGCCGGTAGGGGAAGGAGATAATGAAGGTGGGGGAAGTTAACTCAGTTAACTGGAATCTCACTGCCAAAGCGGATCCCACCGCATTAATCGCGCTTTATGGCCTGCCAATTTTCTTTAGTGCTGCATGCCATTTCTGAGCATTCATTCCCCGATTTTCGGGGAGCCTGTCCACGGCCACAGGAGGAGGAGGCTGCTTCTCTTTACAGCGCCGCGGTGGCGCGATAGCCGCGCCTGACTGGTTGAAAACAGCCACTGTTCACCTCTTCGCTTCCCAGCTTTCAAGCCTGCCGGACGCGAAGAAGTTGCCCTTACAACGCCCCTTCGCCACGCGATCTTGCCTCCAGCATTCTGGCCGAGGACATAGCGGGCGGCGGTCAAGTGGAGGCCCATGGACATCTTAAATGTGTACCCTTAATGTACTTAAATGTATTTAAGTACTTAATGTATTTAAATGTACTAAAATGTGTACCCTTATCTGTATACGCCTTTTTGTCTAAAACAGACTCATCGCAAATAAATCGCTTTCGTCAGTGAATGTATATTTAATTGGAATTGAGACAATGCAGAATCAGTTTCTCACTGCCTCCGAAGCGTAGAAGCTGATATTCCCACAAAACTTAATGGGGGGGTGGGGGGGCGCATTTCTGTGTTCAACTCTCCGTACTCGCTAAGGTGTTGTTTCAGAATGCACAGGCTCGCGAGGCCACAGTGGCTACATGTCTGATTAAGCGACATAAGAAAACATTTCTGATCAGGTGAAATACACATCGCTCCGCAGCCCAGGTGTCGTTTCGCCGCGATGAGACTGAAAAGGAAGGAAAGATGACACACGCAGAGTCGGCGCTTCACTATGGTGTAGAAGGATCAAAAGAGCTCTATGGACAAAGTTCATGCTCAGCCGAAATGAAAATTGTTGGGGAGGGCGTCGTATGTGGAGACGCAAACGGATATCAGTAGCAGAAACATCAACGTCAAGAAGGATCGTTGTGAGGCAGGAATAATGGCCGTCCATGGTACGGCCATTATTCCTGCACGAAGAGGCAAACAGTTGGAAGCGAGATTTTGCAAATAATGCGTGTTGCGGGAGAATAATAGAGCATATGCTCCATTATTCTCCCGTTTAATACTCAAACCATCGCGAACAAGAATGCCCAACCGGATGTCGCCGTACTAAAACTTCGCAAGCCGTGAGCCGTAAGAAAAAAAATTAGGTGTTAAAACTAATAGGAGGAGGCTTTCGACAGGCGTTGACAGTGTTGACTGACACCAGCTTTTGCGGTCAACTTATAAAAGCGGTAAACACAATCTTTGAAACAGAGCTGAACGCGTGCGTGGAAGCGCGAGTTAAAGAAACAGCACCAGAAAAAAAAAAAAAAAAAAGCGCATTGTCTCCCCTATTAGGCCGGTAATCGCGCACAAGCGTGCGCCTGCGTATTCATGCGCCATTGTATTCATGCGTATTCATGCGCCAGAGTGCCATTTTTGTCACTTTATTTGTATTCGTGTGAGGGAGTAGAATGAAACCGTCGTCTCATATACAAGTGATTTCTGGCGCTACCGTAACCTTAATTCTTGCTTGTGAACTTCGGGATTTTGGCGAATAACATAAACTTCGTTCTATCGCCGCTCAAGGCCACCTTCGTTGACGAGAATCCTATAGAGATCCACATTTGACATCTCACGAACCAGTTGAACCACTCCTGCTCGGGTGCAATTCCTCAGCTCGTGCCCTGCTTGCTCCGCAAACATCGCCGCTCCGTCGTGATCCCATCCCTGGCAGGGAATATTCCACCGTCGTGAACGAAACCGATTCCTGATTGGCAAGTCTTCAAATCTGTTTTCTGAAACGGTCGTTAGTACATCGAGGGAGGGGGTGAGCGCGTCACCGGCCCTCAACGGCGTCGTCACCTGTGGAAGAAGGCGTTGCCCAGGTGGCACGTGTTTCTGGGCCACGGAGGAGGGGCGCGTCGTGGGCGGGCTGCTTGGCCCGCCAGCCGCCTTAATTGCGGGCACCTCTCGGCGGCCGCCGGATTGACGCCGGGCGGGCTCTTATCGAGGCCGATAGCAGCGTGGCGGCCCGCCTGGCAGCGCGATAAGCGCGCGCCGCATTTCGGGCTCCCGACACGTGCTCGACGCTTCGGGGCCGCTTTGCTTGTTTTTCCTCGTCGTAGCAGTTCGGCTGATGCGGCCAATGAGCGGCGGCGGCGGCAGCGCTATAGTCGGCGCCCAGCACCTGCGTGCTCGCGGCAGCGGCCTACGATATGCGCCCCGCTTTTCCTCGTAACGAGCGCGCAGGATGCCTCCAGCGACGATTGAAACACGGGCCTGACGGGTGTAGAGCACTGCTCGTTAGCCGCCTCAGCGTTGCACGGCCGCAACGGCGAGATAAATCAGCGCTACTTTTATTCTTTGGCGCGTGCTCCTATTTCGACCGGCGCGCATATCCGCATGCCCAGCATGACTCTTTTCGTGATCTCTGTTTGCATAAGACCCCCGGTCTCACTCATTCGCCGCATCGCCCTCGCCAGTTTACCAGGAGAGTAACGGGGGAACGTTTGATTCCCCTCACGCGCTTTGGAGATCGAAGCGTCGCCGACCGTGACATAATCACATGGAGTAGGCCGTTCAACCGCGTCGAAAAGTTAAATGTAACTCTTCCAAGTATTTGTCGTAGGCTTGCACACTGCCTAGCTTTCTTAGATTGGAACCGACACATTGCAAATGATTGAGTTCGACGTCAGCGTTGAATTTTGTATGCGATCATAAACCTTGATGTCTACAATTATTGTCTTAGCCATCACCAGAAGCCGCAATTATTTGTAACAGCATCTTGAGGCAAACCCGTGGTTCAGCTTTGCCACAATGGCACAATGCACTCGAGGAATCAATCCATTTCGCAAAAAAAAGCAAATTCGCCGAATTACAGCACCGTTAATAATATTTGACTAAAAAAATGTCATCTGCACTGTGACACTGCCCATTTCAGAACGACATGCTTGCATTGCGTGACGTCATAGCGCAGACCGGATTTTTCAGTCAAATCTTATGCTTCACATCGTAATTTGCCCAAATTGCATTGTTAGTGACATGGATTAGTCAGTTCGTTGCATCGTAGTGAAGTTGAACCAGAGGATTGCTTTAAAGTGCATGGTTTAGGAATATAGCCTTCCGAGAGAAAGCAGATAATGGGATTTAATGCACAGAAACTACACCTGAGCCTTGAGGAGCGTCGTTGTGGGGGCCTCAGGATTAATTTTGACCACCTTGAGATCTCTAACTTGCTCCGAAATCTCGACTCACGGGTGTTTTCGCTTTTCTCGTCCATCTGAAAAGCAGCCACCGCGGCCGGGATCGAACCCACGTCCTTGGGCTCAACAGCCCAACGCCTTAGCCACTGAGCCACCGCGGCGGGTCCAAAAGGAAGCAACAAAGCCTTGAGAGAAGCGAAAGTTTTGGCTTTCGAACTGAATTAATGACCTCACACGCGACCCAAAAATTTCAATCCAAACCTCAATAGAAGGAGGAGGAGAAAAGCGAAAGGAAAGGCCGAGAGGTTATCCAGGCTTAGAGCCCAGATTGCTACTCGGCACTGGGGAAGGGGTGTTCAGGGGATAAAAGAGATGGCAGGCGAAAAAGGGGGGATAGGAGCGGGGTCGCGCACACGCTTTAGTCCCTTCGTGGGCACTAGAGTCTCTCAGCTAAACCTGTGTCCTTCATAAAACGCAGAAGGGCTTTTGTTGCCTTCTGCGAAGTCGATTGTAGGGGTCTTTGTCCTAGAATAGTCTCTAGCTTGAACTGTTGATTGTCCAATCTTCTGAGCTCGGCTGCCAAAACGCGTCTTTCCGATGAATACTCGGGGCAACAACAAAGCACATGGTCGATTGTCTCTTCAACCTCGCAGGCGTCGCAGTGAGCACTACTGGCCATCCCGATGAGGAAGGAGTAGGCTTTCTGAAGGCCACTCCCAACCACAGCCTACAAAGTAAAGTAGACTGTGATCGAGTCAGCCCACACGGAAGACGACGCTGGAGTAGAGGGTCCTGGTTGTGGAGGCGCGGGTGCACAAAGTCCGGTGTATTCCATTGAGTGATGGAGGTCCTCCGCGCGAACCGACGAAGCAGCCTAGCGGCATCAGTCCTTGCAAGCGGAAGCAAGATGGTCCTTTCACTGTCATGGCCTGTCCGGGCGGCTGCATCAGCCGAGACATTGCCGGTGATTCCACAGTGACTTGGCAGCCACTGAAATACAATATTATGGCCCTTTATGACAGCCTGGTGAAATAATTCCCGAATTTCTGTCACTAGTTGGTGCAAAGGACCGTAGCGCAGGGCTGCTCGGAAGCTTTGCAGGGCGCCTTTGGAGTCGGTGAAAATAGACCATTTTTGGGGAGAAGCTTCCATGATGTATTGAAGAGCTTCACGGATGGCTGCAAGTTCAGTAGCCGTCGAGCTCGTCACATGGGCGACACGGAATCGAATCTTGGTTGATTCTGATGGTATAACCACCGCACCTGCCGAACTCGAGGACGTCACAGAACCGTCTGTGTATACATGCTTCCGGTCATTGTGTTGTTCGTACAGTAACTGCATAGAAAACTGTCTGAGAGCCAGTGGTGGTAAGTCGGCCTTTTTTCCAATGCCCGGAACATGCAGACGAATGTCCGGTGTTTCCAGGCACCACAACGGGGAGGACGGTGTGACCGCAGGCGTGTAGTCTGACGGTACCTCAGCCCTGTGCGCTGCGACAATGGCTGCAAAGGAAGAGCGTGGTCGACTCTGAGGAAGCTGCGCAAGGTGGTGACTTGGTAGCCTCGTGAGGAGCCTGATGTGTAGGCGTAGCGTCTCAGTGGTCACATAAGTTGCTGTAGGATAGTCTTGGGCAATGTATAATGTGCCCACTGTTGAAGCACATCGCGGCAAACCAAGACACGTGCGGAGAGCCTGCGCTTGGATGCTTTGGATCACCCGAAGGTTAGAGGAGCATGTACCGGATATCGCTGGCAAACTGTAGCGCAAAACTCCCAAGAAGAGTGCCTGGTGCAGTTGCAGCATTCCTCTGACCGATGTGCCCCACGTCTTTCCAGCGAGAAATTTGCAAACGTGGGCGATGGCGGTGAGTTTCTTCTTTAAGAAAGACACATGTGCGCTCCATGACAGGTCCCTGTCGATGATCACGCCAAGAAATTTGTGATTTCTGGAGTAAGGTATCGACTTTCCATTGATGGTTATGGGATATCGGGACATGGGTTTGCAGGTAAACGCAACGACCGCGCACTTTTCACTAGAAATACTGCAAGATCTGCAAGTCATCGCAGTGCTCAGGGCGCTCATCAACGCCACTCGCAAGCTTCTTTATACTCTAAAGACGCCAACCGCCTCGTGCGCTATGGAAGTCCTGGACGCCCTGGGTCCTCTACTTGCTAGCCTCGAGTGAAAACAAGGCCAAGGTGTCTTCATCATTACGTCAGGAAATACGTGGAGCTTCCATTTTGCAGTGGAATGCCAGAAGCTTAAAACCTCGACTCTCTGATTTTCGCCAATTTGTGCGTACGAATCTCTTCCCGATTATTGTGATATGTGAACCAAACCTACCCACTCCCATAAGACTATCCGGCTATCAAAGCATCGAATCTTCAACCTGTGGGAACCACAGCAAAGTAGTGGTATTCATCCGCCGAGAACTCATCTATACAGTGCATTCATTACGGCCGCATGACACCAACCAATATGTGTGCCTCACTGTGAAGAATCGCAAGCTCTCCTTCACCCTTCTCGGTGCGTACATTTCTCCATCAGCTAATATTGACGTCCAGAGATTGAAGTATGTCTTCAGAACAGCACCCGGCCCTTGGATCATCACCGGAGATTTCAATGCCCACCACCCACTCTGGGGAAGCTCCAAGACGAACCACAGGGGCCGAAGACTCGCATCGTTGGCATCTCAATATGGACTGTGCTTGCTAAATGATGACAGCCCTACGTTTCTCCGTGGCACATCATACGGGAGCTCTCTAGACCTTTCATTGGCTTCAACTCGTTTGGCTGGCCGTCTACGCTGGTTCACTGATATTGAAACTCACGGCAGCGACCATATTCCCACATACATCAAGATTATGGGATTCCATCAGTCTTTCTCGCCCACTGAAACCGCTTATATTGACTGGCCTAAATTCCAATCCACGATGGAGGACGCCTGCCGAGATGGGCTTTCAACAAGCCTCGAGGTTGCTATCAGTAATGCAACCCTATCATCCAGGAGATATACCTCGTTATCTGCAAGAGTCACGGATTTTGATATCGAACTCGAACGCCTGCGAGCAATTCGACGGCGCGCCGAGCGACGGTACAGGCGTACAAAATCCGTGCACGACTTAAGGGCTGCCAGACGCACACAGAAGCAAATACAGCGACGCATCGCGCAGGTCCAGGCACACAGGTGGAAATCATTTTGTGAGTCTCTCGACCCTCGGAAGCCTCTGTCCTCTATATGGAGAACAGTGCGTGGACTGGCAATGCCTGTGCAGCAGCGATGCCCGTTCAAGGCATTGGCACTCCATGAAAACCGTAGGGAGTTGGAAGTTGCGGAGGATTTCTGCGTGAGGGTTGCTGCAACAACCGATAACGTTGGATCTGCGAGGAACAGCCAAGCTCCTCGTTCCCGTGAAGAACGTATGGATGTTCTCTTTTCAATGGAAGAATTAGAGGCAGCCCTGGCATCCTGCAGGCGTCGTTCTTCACCGGGTCATGATGGAGTAACATACTCCACCTTATGCCACCTAGGCCCTGGCGCTCGACAAGCGCTTCTGGACCTATTTAACCAGACATGGACAGATGGTGTCGTACCCCCACAGTGGAAAACAAGCCGTCTCGTTCCATTGCTAAAGCCTGGCAAAACTCCCCTTGATCTGGCATCGCACCGTCCTATTGCCCTGGCAAGCTGCCTTGGCAAAGTCATGGAAAGAATGATCCTCACGCGGCTACAGTGGTTCCTCGAATACCACAACGCATATCCGGAGGCTATGGCCGGTTTTCGACGAGGGCGTTCTTCTATTGACTGTGTGGTAGATCTAGTCACGTTTGTACAGCAAGAAAAAAACCGCAAACGGCTCTCAGCAGCCCTCTTTCTCGACGTCAAGGGGGCCTATGATAACGTGCTTCACGAGTCAGTACTAGACGCCCTTCAGCACTTTGGACTCGGTGGCAGAATTTACAAATGGATACACAGCTTCTTGTCCGAAAGATCATTTTTTGTAATGACAGAAGACGGCCCAACATCGCAGCACATCATCAAACGTGGTGTTCCTCAAGGTGGGGTGCTAAGCCCAACCCTCTTCAACCCAGCGATAATCGGGCTTGTCCACGCTCTACCGAAGACCGTCCGTATATCCATTTACGCCGATGACATCTGCCTCTGGGCTTCGGCTGTTAATCGACCTCAGCTGCGAGCACGGCTTCAAAAAGCGGCCAATGTGACGAGGGCATACCTCCGAAAGCAAACCTCAATAGAAAAATTTCAATACCAGGCATAGGAAAGAAAACACGCATGAAGCTTTCCGCGAGCCCGCAATCTTTGAAACACCCGAAACCAATCACGTGTTTGATGGATTGCGGAGTCAGAACGTTCTGCAAAAATTGCCTGTAGTGCATTAACTAAAGAATTCTGTCCGACGTCAGCTAAAACAGTCAGCTCGTGAGAAACACGATATTGTGACAATAGATGCCCAGAACTAACTCAAAAGCATATAAATGGTAGATCTGTAAAAATATCACCAATACGGGGAAAATGTTCACTCCTCGTCCCAACCATTAATTCATTGTGAAATGTTTCTAGGAAAACGTCCGGTAAGCAGGTGTAGAAAAAAATTAAAGGTCAGTTGCGTCCTTGCTACATAGAATTTTTCAACACCCAGAAACGCTGCTTTCGATTGCCGAGCTTTTTCGACACCCTTTTCGATTGCCGAGCCTAAAAAAACAGCGCAATTCAGGAGGGCTAGAAATATGACACGACACAGGTGCATGGAGACTTGTTTTTGTCTGTCTCACCTTCTTGCGTTCGAAGGGTGGGTGCGAAATCCGTTTTTTTTTTTCGAGCCTTGTTTAAACAAGTGCAGAAGAGCAAAATATTAGGGGCACATTGCAGTCTATAGAAAACATGCCCTGCAACCTGTGTACACGGAACACGGAAGGTAGCTAAAGGCTTAAAAGCGATAGCATGAGTAGCCCACTACTCTGCCCCCCCCCCCCCCCCCCCCCCCCGCATTCTTTCTTCCTTACTGACGCTCGGAATTCTTTGAAGACGCTTAAAAGATACTTTCGTACGACATGCCAGCCTCCCATCGTCGCCCCTTCTTCGTATAATCTGGCTTGCCAACTATCGCCCATCCTTCAGTCGCATTAGACTCAACAACCCTTACAAGACATTTTTAAAAATACGGCTTGCTTGTTCAGTAACGTTCCGCCCAGCTGCACATGAACCCCTAGTCCGGTTCCCACCAATAAATTCGGTTCATTACAGTGCTTCATTTTATTTCCGGAAGTTTCAAGTGACAGACAGACAGACAGACAAACAGACAGACAGACAGACAGACAGACAGACAGACAGACAGACAGACAGACAGACAGACAGACTAGTTTCATTCTAACGGCAAAATCACTGCTGCTCCTTGAACGCGATGAAGGCCTATCTTATGACGTTCCACCACAACGGAAGTATGTATACACTCTGCCCAGACTTTGTAGTGCACTGCCGTGAAACAGACACCCAGTGAATTACGACACAGCGCCGTTTGGCGGGTGCATGAGCGGCTCTACGTCCCGTCTTGGTCATCGGCACAGTGCACGGGCTGCGGCCGAAGGAGCGCGGCCCCAAGCTCAGTGGCCTCCGGCGCAGGATGTTCGCTTGTTTCCGCCAGCCCACGATTCGGCGAGCACCTGCGTCACGCCATCGGGCCATCCCGCTTTCCACGCTCGAAACTTTGTGTTTCGTGACATTACGCCAATTGCTCCGGAACAAACCAGCCGAATGGATCAGCGTGCGGTCCGCGGCGCCGCGCGGCTGCCGCTCGCCGCAGTTACTACGCTGTACGCCGAACACATCTGGGGAGGAGAAACACGTGTGCTGCTTGCTCCGGGTTTGGCACCACTGCGCTTCTTCTCGCCAGCGGGGCAGTTCGCGTGAACTCCACTGTCTGAGGCACCGCTGCTCTGTAATCCAGGGTATATTGCGCAGTGCGCCTCCACGCAATGTCTTAAGCCAGGTTGGCCCGTTCTGATATTCTGTCAATTTAAAAAAAAGGAACACATCTTCTCAGTACACTACTCAACGATAGACGGACAGTGGTCGCTCACGGTCCCCTTTATCAGCAAGGCTCTGTCCCACAAAAGGCCCGAAAGTATTATTTTTTTTATTTCGCGCCTTTTATTGTTTGTAACCGTGTCCCCGATATAATATCAAGCAAATCGTGAACAACCCGAACAGATTACTCTTCAACTAATTATACATTCATAGATCTGAACGCCATAAAGCGCATAATAAATCTGCTAACTCAAATGAAAACTTTATAAGCAGTTTAGCAATTTATATGGCAAGGTTGCCCAACGTTGACTTTCGTTTGCTTACACCGCTGCAGCCAAACAATGTATAGAATGCTTAGAGCAGGTAATGACGCGGCTGTGCTCTCCGCTGCTGCGAACAAGTTGCCGCGAAACACGGTAAATTTCTTGTAAAATTAGTTCACAAAAATTATTTTCTTAAACGGCTACAAGAACACCCACTTTCGCTCTCCAGGGGATGCGCGCATAATGCGAACATACATGCCACACTTATTTTAGACCTTATTTCAGGAATGATAGCCGTCACACAAGAAGTGTCGCGGCACATATCATCCGCTGCAACGTCGCTATAAGGTGTTGCACTAGTGGGCTAGAGGTCCCGGGTACGATTCCCTGCTGAGGCGCCTTTGTTTACGACGGCAACCAGTATGTACGAGATTACGGAGCATGTTCAAGACTTCGAAGAGCTAATTTTATGCATAACTACCCAATATGGCTTTTGGCGAGTAAAATCCAAATAGAAAGCTTACCCGAAACGGGAGGGTTTAGCAGAATCCAGTGTTGAAGCGTCTATTTTTCGCACCGCCCGAATAGCTTTTCCCATTGGATAGAAATTTTGGGCCACAAAATAAATTATTTGTAAGGTGGTTAGGTTCGCCCATCGTACGGTAACGTCAGTAGAGAATTGTAGAGTAAATTTGTTCTATAACTGTGTTTGAGGCAAGCAATGACTTTGCCACGAGAGCCACCTATGTAATTTTTTCTTTTTTTATCCAGAATGTGGGCAAGGCCACTGAGCATGGAGTGCTGTAGTTGGGGCTTAATTCGAACGCTTTTTAAAGAGACCAGGCTATCGGTTATGGAGGCTTGTGTACACTGATTGCTTTTTGTTCGCTTGTGTAAACCGACTCCTTTAAATAATCGAAAGTATACACATGCTACCGTTGATAGGCTGCTAGCCCGCAATAGATCATCAGCTGCTCTTCATTTTCTCTCGCGACCTCTGCGCTTGTATACAATCTCCACCGAAACTGTGTGTACAGGGGTGGGCAGAATAACATGGAATAAAACGGAACACGCGATCGACGATACCGAACGTTTGTAGAGGTAGCCGATTTCGTGCTCCATTTACTGTGGCAGCCGAATGTACACGTGCTGCAGGGAGCAGTTTCACCAGTGGCAGGAGGCGAAAGAACAATCTGTGCACGCGCGCACGACGCACGCAGTGAGCCGATCCCTGCTCCACAGGTGCCGTAAGCCCTTTGTGAGCAACAGTGCAACGGTGTAGCTCTAGTGCAATTATATAGCTGCAATTGTAGCTCTCATCACCCAAGTGAAATATTTTCCACGTGGCGCGCATACAGTTCCTTTTCCTTGCTATCTGTTCCAGCGGCAACACTGCTATTCTTTAATCATGTGTAGACCTCAGAAAATAACCATGAGGAAATAAAAGGAAGAATGTAGTCGCTCTGTTTTCAACGGCCATGGCATGCGGAAGGCGCGAAGGTATACTTTATAATTTTTCCCGCCCCGACTAACCTCAATGGCCCCCAATAATGATTCAGCCGTCGTGCCTAACTCAGCGTTTAGGAGGCAACCCCTTATCGTGCTTTTTTATCCGAAGAGCAAAGTGCGACGTGTACAAGGGGGGCATACGGAACGTGCAGTCTCCAACCGCTGTTTCTTGTCCCAAGGATTTTTGCATGTGTGCCGTGAGGTTCTTGCCACTCACGCAACCCCCCTCGGTCTCTCCGTTCTGGGAACGCTCTCGGTGTCGTGTATCCACAGAAACCTTGAACAGCCCGAACACAAGGCTTCCTGGACAAGGTTTCCCTCTCCTCCAGTCACGTCATCACGCAAGAAGACAAAAAAAAAAAAGAGAGAGAGAAAAAAACAGCGGTCCCTTTTGTCAACTTAAACCTTATTTATTTATTTATTTATTTATTTATTTATTTATTTATTTATTTATTTAATTTTAGACTGGTGTTTGACAACAATTAAAAACTGGCACCGACGAAGAATGTTTACAAAAACCGAACAAGATCGCCTTTTTTGGTTTTTATAAACATCATTGGTCGGTGTTAGTTTTTAACTGTTGTCATGCGTTTTCCCGAACAGACGGGCTTCTGTCCAACCCTTGATTTCAGACTGGTGTTTGCTTGCGCTTCATCGCGAAAAAAAACAATAACACAATGGTACAGATATTATTTGTCTTGTTGTACGAGACACCCGTTGTGTCCCAAGGAGATGCATACGTCAGGGTGGATTTAGCCGCGCCAAACGACTTCATCGCTTGGGAACGAGGCCTCGAGGACTGGACGCATACCCGAGTCGAACGGAACGAGCCGAGCATTTCCAGGGGCTGATTCACGCCGCCGCCACTGGGGCAGCACTGCCGGCGGTGTCCGCCTGACAGAGCTGAGACAAAGCCTGCAGAAGCGAAGTGTGTACGCGATCAGCGCGCATACGGGTCAGACAGACGCTACTTGGCGGGGCCAGCTCGGCGCTGTCAGGCGGACGCCCTGTCAGCGCGACCGCAGTGACCGATCTGCGACCGTGACATCGGGGACGACGAGGCTGCAGGCCGCTCTTACGGCGTCCGAGGAAACGGCGCGGTTGCTGCGTGCCCGCGGGGGGCGCCCTGCCCAAGCGTCCGCCGAGCGGCTGCGTTTGCATCGGGGCCGAAATGCACTCCCTGGCTGCTCTCGCGCTTGCAGCCATGGTGGTCCCCTATAGGAAGAACGCCCACTGGCGACTAAGGCTGCACGCAGCAGGTGCGCTAACGAAGCTCGGATCACTCACTATATACACTTAAAAAAAATCCAGTCGTTCAGCTTCATCACAATGCACTCCAGTGACCAACCATGCTGCAACTCAAACGAATTCGGCGAATGACGGCAACGTCGATACCATTCAACTCAAAAATGTGACCTGGTGCTGGGCGTATGCACAGTGCAGAGTAGAATCCACGCTTGGATTGCGGGATGCCATAGCACAGACTGAACTTTTGAGCCAAATCGTATGCTGGACGTGGTCATTCGCCGAAATTGTACTGTTGGCTGCATGGATTAGTCAACCGAGTGCATTGTTGTGAAAGTGAACCACAGGATATTTTTAGGGTGCAGGTTACGAAATTCGCGTTTTGCGCGCCGCAGCGAATGCGTCTAAGTGAAGGAATGCGGCTTTATTTAGACCGCCCGGGGATCTGATAACGCGCTCCGAGATTTCGCGTAGACAATTATTTTCCGCCCCCGCTGAAAAACTTTCGACGCGGCCTGGAGACTGACTCGTGAACTCGTGCTCAGCTGCGCAACACCTCAGCTACTGAGGCGAGTCATGTCAGAAAGGGAGCGGTTGTCCGACAATACCGGGTTTCACCCGAAAGAAAAGGAGCTTAGCGTGCACCATGGGTTTCCTGAATAAACGCTGGTTTTGCGCAGTCGTTTTTTTTTTTTTTTTTACTTCGCTGAAATGGATGACGGGCGTTGCGTAATCGCGAGTTATACCAGCCTCGCAAGTATAATGTGCGAGTTTAATTATCCCGCAATGATATTCAATAATACGTAACCAGTATGTATATGAGCGTACGACTTAGTGAAGCGAGAAAACGTTTGGTGAAGGCTTTTGGTTTCTGAAGGACTTGCGTTCCCGAGAGCGGATTGGGTTAGTGGATCTACATAAGTGATTTGGCGGAATAATACTATCTTCGGTGTTGGTTGTGTGGAAGCCCTTTTAAAACGCTTTGATTGCTATCCCTTGGAGGAGATTCTTTCCGCCCTATCTAGTCCGCGTAGATTATCGGATATTCACAGATTTTCGAAATTCCCGGCTATATTCTGCAACTGAACATTCCCATATGATGTGACCCCATACTGCCCGTGATGGCTGATGAACTTCCTGTGCTTCCCAGTGATTCGGAAGCCCCAAAAGTGCACGTACTGCCGACGGAATGACTTTGTTCCGAGGCGACACATGCTAGTCATGCCTCTTGTCCCCTGTACGGCATAGTTTTGATGATTTGGTGGTGCCAGTGATGATGTTTTGATGATGTCATCAAGCTGCAACCATATCCAGCCATTTGGCTTAAAAAAAGAGAGATCGCTCAGGAACGTAGTAGAATGGGAGCAGAAACAGGGTATTTCGGGTAAAGCAAAGGTTAATGTGGTATACGAACACTACAAGAACACTTCGGATGATTGCTTCTGTGTCGCTAGAACACTTAAGAACTGCAGAGTAATCAGCCCTGAAAGAACTCTGAAGGGATGCACCTGAGAATCCTGGTCCTCAAGAAAGCGCTCCGCTGGAAATGGGCAGCAAAAGGTGGGGAGCGCTACATCAAAGAGCCTGCGTAAGCCAAAGAGAACTCGTTCCGCATGGCTCTTCTAATTTAAACGCTGTGCGTCTTTTTTGTGCCCGCCTTCCTTTTTATCGTGTCGTAGCGCGCGATTAACGCGCCGTCGGCATGCTCTGAATGCAGGACCAAAAGGAGGCTGAAGAGAGCACGGAGGTTAGTCGAAGGGCGTGCCGACAGGTGGCGCCACAGTGCGTGCCGCTGAGCTGCCACTGGGAGTAACTGGGAGCCCGCAGAGCACAACAGCGCGGCCTGTTCCGGCGTGCTCCGGTTCGATAACTCGTGGCGGAGCGAGGGCTGGGAGCAGGAAGCTGCGGCTGTAGGGGTGCGCATGTAAAAGAGGGGCGTGGAATCGCCTAGACCACGGGCCTAGACAGCCGCTCGGAAAACCCTTTTTGAAGTAGCGTTGCGTAATAGTGGTTTGTTGCGCAGGCGCTCACGTTAAATGAATAATTACAGCCCAGCGAAAGTTTCAGCTCATTGTCACTTCTACGAAGCTACCAGCCAGATTATCTTCTCACTCTTCATGGCTTTGTCTATACCTCGCCTCACCTACCGTTTCCGCTTCCTTGTCGTTGTCGTAGACTAGAAGTAAAGGAAGACCATTGACTCGATGGAGATGAACTCAGAGAATTCGGAGGCGAAGAATAGACTAAGACATCGCTAAACAGGAGCGGCTGGGAGCATTGGGAGACGCCTTCGTCCTGCATTGTACACAAACGGGCTAATGTCGGTGATGATGCTTCCTACGAAATGTATTGTCCTGGGACCACGTAACGCTGCAAAGGAGCTTTCGATACTGAAACTTGCATGCAATGCGTTTTCCTGTCTGCGAGCGTGTACGCGCCGCTCATCTGCTGCACCAGTTATTTTGCTAATAACCTTTATCATGTGTCCATGCGCGCTTGTTACTCTGCTTCAGGTTACACCAGTCCCACCCGGCGGGAATTTTTTCACCACTTTCTTTCTGACTCAAAAAATTCTTCATTTCTTTCTATGACATAACGCATTCCCCCCTTTGCTTTCCGATGTTTTCTTGACTGCAAACCCTTATTCTGTCTTAATTCACTGAGCCCCTCATTTCCCATTTCTGATTCGCTACATGCATAGCGAGGGCCTCTGTTCTGGCAGTCTTGGTGCCAAAGGTAGCTTAAGAGGGTTCAACGCTGGTCGACCACTCTCGACATGTCGTAGACACTCGAGTCACGGCCCGGGGGTTAAAAAGAAGGTCCCCTTCACCCCGAGTAGTCGGAGTGGCGCTGGCTACCACCCCCAAGTGCAGGAAACAAAAATACCTTAACATAAATACCCGATAAAGTGGTGGGAAAACAGCCCCGCCGGTAGCGTAGTGGTTATCGCACCAGACCGGTATTCTGGAGATCGTGGGTTCGGATCCCACCCGGCGGGCATTTTTTCACCACTTTCTTTTCGACTCAAAAAATTCTTCATCTCTTTCTATGACCCACCACAACCTCCCCTTTGCTTTCCGAGGTTTTCTTGACTGCCAACCCTTATTTTCTGTCTTATTTCACGGAGCCCCTCATTTCCCATTTTCTGATTCGCTATATATACATACATATATATATATATATATATATATATATATATATATATATATATATATATATATATATATATATATATATATATATATATATATATATATATATATATTATGAGGACGGAGCGAGCGACGCAGTTGTGCAATAAGCCAAGACTTATAAGTGAAAACTACTATGAACAACTGTACGGGGTTAACTCATTTATCTAAATTATTACAACAGTACCGACGCCCGTACCGTCTTCTGTTTGTCCACTGATTACAAAACTCTTATGCGTGCGAGGGCGTTCTTTCCTTCTCACTCTCGTCAAGGAGAACCGTCCAGGAAAATAAACTAGAGCAAACAGCAAAGCTTCATCCGAGTTACTAGAACACATGTGTAATGACAGGAACCACTAGCCGAGTACACTGTGGGGGAAGCTAGTGACTTTTGCAAAGTGTTTATGGTCACTGCGAGGCCACTGTCTGCATCGCAACGGAAATCTTTGCAACAATTGGGAAGGCGGTAGCCCTTTTGCGAGGTGAAAGGCGTTTCAGCCAGAGTTGCGACAAGGTCACTTCAATGTTACCTATATCTTGAAGGGGTTATCGCAGGGCGTCTATCTGATTGAACTTCGTAAATGTCGTAGTCGGTGCGCCATACGCGCAATCTCACAGAACAGAGCGTGCGTGAAAATGTATACCAAAAAAATATATGTACACAAAATAGACAGAAGAAAAAAGAAAGAGAGCGAACATAGACACGAAAACTTCAAGTACAGAAAAAAGAAATAAAAAATGACCGCGTATCTGCTCCTTCCGTTGCAAATGTCGCCGAAAGACGATAGTCGACTGGCGCCCCTGCCAAGTAGAGGCCTCCCTTCTCTTTTCCGCTCGCCTCTCATGCTGTTCCTTTCCCGTCTCATTCCTCCCAAGATAACACGCTAGGGGTTTGCTCAAGTCAATTTAAATCTACCGCGTTCTACTGCTCCAAGTCGGGTGTCTCGATGGCAGCGCCTCCGTATACGGCGGAGATGCGTGTGAATTGAGGCACCCTACTACACTATTTATAGAACCACGATGCCCTACTGCACGAGTGTTCCATGGAACCTTTCGTTGCTATTGCCGTTTGATTTCTTAAATGCCTCCAGGAAGTAGCGCTGGCAACAGCAGGCGATGATTTTCTGCTGTTGGTGTATAGTATTTCATTTGCTATCGCAAAAACCAAGTATCCGTAGATTTTTTAATAAAGAAACACTGCAAATATCACGTCTGTATTGATTTTCTGCATTATATTTGCGTAATGTATTGTTCTTGTTCAACAATGTTGACAAGTATGAACCCTAACACCGGACTTAGACGTTTAGATTTGGCTCTGAGTATATAAGACTACTGCGCAGATTTTATTTCACTTTTGCCGGGTGGCTGAATCGAGTCGCAGACAGACAGACAGACAGACCGACAGACAGACAGACAGACCAAACTTTCTGCGTTTAAGTAGCCCAATAAAGACTATCGTCTTTGAAAGGGGCGCGATACAAGCAACTCGGTGGGGCTGAACATCTGTCGGAACATGTGGAATTTCACATTTAACCGTTTGCGGTTAGCTTCCCGAAGCTATACGTGCCTGTCTTCTACATGGGCGATTGCTAACGAACGCGAATGAGCTCACCAATGAAACACCACGAGTGCTCAGGTGTCGCAATTACGCGAGGAACATAACACGGGGCCGTTTCGCTGTCGCTTGCTTCCATCCCTTACTCGGAGCGCATACTATAAGGTTGGACGACGTGCTCCGTTCTCGGGGCCTTGGGGCAAGGATGAGTAAAAAGTGCCGGGAAATATTCCCGCAATCGCTCTTGACGGCGGCCCCTTGTGAACTCCAAGTTAACGTGCACACTCTGACATCCCACATCACGTGGCAAAAGAGAAAGAAAAAAAAAAAGCGAAGAAAAGCAGAAGACCCCGTGTTGCGACAACATGCGCTATGCGGCCAGGTCCTTTTTGCGGGTCGCCGATAAACCGCGTCGCTCGATTTGTTGGCAAATATGTCACGTTGAAATACCACTTGCAGTTCAACACCTGCACGTGCACGGCGGGCGCGCCTCCCCTCAGTGGTGGCGCTCGTATATTCGCTTCGACGGGGCAGCCGCTGGCAGCGACAACTGTCGATAGCGCTCGGCAGCGCCACCGCAGTAGTCTGCTCGAGAAACAAAATGTTCGACAGGCTGGCGCAAAACGCCAAAGGGCGGAATGGCAGGCCCGGCTCGTTCCCCGGCGCGCACAGACCGAGAAAGAAGAAACGAGGCTCCTTCTCGCACTCCCCTGCGAGACCCAATGCGCCCGCGGGTCAATAGCCGACAGGGTCGGCCTTCCTCTGAGACAAGCCGGCGAAGCTTTTCGAGGCAATCGCAGACAGTTTTGTGAAATATACCACGCGGTCATCGGGAAGGCGGCTTCCAACGACAGGTTTGCCGGCGCGGCCCGGGCAGGCCCGAAAACAGTCATTTCGAGCAGAGGTCAAGTCGGCCGCCGGCCCGTCCGCCGGCCTGCAGCGCCCCTTTGACACACGTTGCACCTTGTCGCAGGCGCCCCGCCATGAGACGCTGCGCCGGGTCGCGGCCCGCCAGTCGCCGCCGCAATGTGTATCATCAGCCGCGGCCGCTCGCGTGCCCCGACTGCGTCACCCTCCGCGCGCCTTCGTCCGCGGCTAACTTGTCGTCACAGGACTTCGAGTACAGGGCTTCTCGGAACAATTGGATTGCGCATAAAGTACAGGAGCCGCACTCGTATGTCTTTGAGTCTGGCCTTGCGAGCTCGCGGAAAATTGGTGCTTAATCTACCGGGACTGCATAGACACTCTTTGAATGCGGTAGCATTACTTGGCTGTGATATATAATATTAGGGAGACATTTGCTGTTGTTTTTCGTGCGCCTCGGGAAGGAATCATGCAATTTACCGCCTAAATTATTTCGATAGTTATTTATCTGTACCACAATCCCCATACAGCCGTACTGACCCCCAAAATCTCTGTGACGTTTCAAATGCATGCCATGTTACTCAACGCGTACAAAAGAACGGCAAATCGACTATTTACCAAAAGAAAAGAGTTACGGTGCACGTTAGCAGGTTGCGAGAAAAGTGAAACCTCTAGGAGCGAGAGTAAGGCAGGGGGAAGGGGGGCGACCAAATTAGATTATGCCTTAGCCAAAGGCTTCAGAGGTGACCACTTTTCGTTGTTCTCCGCAGAAGTTGCGCTTTAGCAGAGTCGGCGTAAGAAATACAGGTATAAGTGCATGCCGGACAAAGAGAGTTAACATTCGTTTATCCGCTACTATTTTTTCATCGGTGTGCACAATGACGATGTCAGTGCAAACAGCGTCACAAGTATCGTACAAAGAACACACACACACCTATAGACAAATTGACTGCGAGATATAGCCGCTTCAGGAGTGACCGATGGACATATAAGCTGCCACGCGATGAGTGAGGGAAGTAATTTCCAGAGCAATTAAGGCCAGCGAAATCCCCAAAGAAGCAGCATTCGTATGGGAGATAGCATACACATAAGGGTCACAGATTAATGCAACGGGGCCGCGTTCGGCAAAATATAATGATTCAATAAGGCCATGTTCGCCCTTCCACCTTCGTCCGTATGCCTATAGTCTCGTAACCTACCTGAACACCTCTGCGGGGTTGCTGATTTGGTACACCGATAAAGAAAAGTGCTTCTCAAGAACTTGATTATAGTTTTTACACTGGTACGAAATGCGGCAAATATTTCTCAAAGTTTAAATGGTGCTTATGCGTACCAAAGCAGCACCAGGGCTCTAAGGAGCACCGTGGAAGGCTACGGATTGATGTAGATGAAGGCTCTTAAGAATCGCCGCAGGTGGGCTTCACCACAGCACTCCACAAAGACAAATCATCGTGACCAAATGTTCAAACTTGGCGAATGACGAGGCCCAGCATGCGATTACACCAAAATATAGTATCTGCGATGTGACAACAGCGCTATAGGCGCGCCTCTGCAGCGCTGGGATGACAGCGCATATATACTATATTTTGCTCTAATCGCATGCTCCGCCTGGTCATTCGCCAAATTTGCGCATTTGGACACGATGATTTGTCTTTGTGGAGTGCTGTGGTGAAGCCAACCTGCGGTGATTTCAGCCAGGGTGAGGGTTTTTCGGTGTCAGAACGCCCCCAGAAATTTTCTGAATGCCCCATCCCGCTTCTCCCCTCTTTTCAGCCTCTTTTTCGCCCATGCTATTTACACTCCGTATAGATGTATTAAAACTAAAAACCTTATAGAACAGCGTCAACTTGTTGACAAAAAAGGTTCCTGGGAGTGCCGTGTGCACTCTTATTTTTTGTATTGACATTATAGCGAACGAGGAATCTAATGTATTAGCTTTGTTAAAGCAGAAAAAATGACTGAGACATTGTTTGGGAACAGGCGCTTCTTTTTATTTTTTGTAATTACCGGCGGCGTATAAGAACCCCCGAAAAATATTTCTGTGGTCCCCACTGATGTAGACCGCCTGCGGTACCGCAGGCGGTCATTAAAGGACGTCCTTTAATTGGCGTGGAGACTCGTACTACAGACGTTCTTTGATTCTCGCCTTAATCAGGAAAGCAACTACCCGAGCCAGAAGTCGAACCCACTGACTCGTGCTAAGCACCCCAACGCCTCAGCCCTGCGTGAGCATCCTCGGCGAATGATTTTAGAACCCCCCGAGAACCGCAGGGAGGCGACCATCGTGACCTGCTCCTCGTGTCCCGCTCCAGCGAGGGCCACAATGCATTACATGCTGCGGGAGAGCTCGGGGCTCGCGGCGGAGAGAAGAGCCCGTCTGCCGCCGAACATCAAGACCCTCCAGGAATGGGCATCGCCTCCTCTGGGCCGGGCTCACCCAAAAGAGACCGTCATGTCCCTGTGGACTCTCGCAAGTACCATGGAAATACACAAGGGGATGTAGACGTCCTCACCTCTTTTACCGCCTTCCCCATCACTTCTGAATAAAGCATAATAATAATAATAATAATAATAATAATAATAATAATAATAATAATAATAATAATAATAATAATAATAATAATAATAATAATAATAATAATAATAATAATAATAATAATAATAATAATAATAATAATAATAATAACGAATCGAAAGCATGAAGTGCCCCGTGAGCCAAAAATCCGGTGTCTTCGTCGACCGTCCAAGCGGATGGTATCAACAATGGCCGCGACGGTGCAAATAGTAAAAACATGTCAAAAAAGTAAAGCTCGTTGTGACGTGAAATTTCTCAGGGAGGTTAATTAATGGCTTCGAAAAGAAAATGCACACTTGGGTGTGAGCTGGAGTCAAGCCTGGGCCTATACGAAGTTCCAGATGAGCCCGCTACCGTGTCGAAGATAACGTTCCTTCAAAAGTACGTATGAATAGTTGTTTAATTATACTTAGCCAAGGTGAAGGCGTTTGACCAACCTTAGACCAACAAGAAACCACTGATTACTACCAATAGTCGTCGTCAAATGGTGAAACTGCCCGTATCCAGCGCACGTGCGCCTGCAGAAGATCTTTCACTGAGGCCGTCATGGCCATCGCGATGTGCCATACAATTGCAATTTCTACGCGAGAAGCTTCCGACTATAATAGCACGCGGGCTGAGCAGGCGGTACTTCCCGCGCCGTTATTCCAGTGCACCGACGTGGCGCCTGAACAAACAACGCTGCGCAAGTCACCCGTGCCGAAACTGCTTCTGCGCCCCACAGTGTGACCTGCGTGACTGCAGCAGCAGCCACGAATTCGGGGTCGCGCCGTGACGGTAGAGATCGTTGTATTTGGCAGGCACGCGACGTCTTGGCCAGCGAGCGCCCTCCGCGTGCACCTTCCGCACCCCGAAGAAGGGCCCGCACGAGAAGGCGCCCGGGAGGCAGATGCGATGATAGTGGGACACGCAATAGATGGCGGCCGATAGGCTTCGGGAGCCGCGTGCACGCTTGGCGGCTCCCATTACGGGAGCGCAGTCGTTGTCCACGCTTCCCCTGCGGCCGTAATGAACGGCGCGCGAAACCCGTGTCAACAGGGCGCCGAAGCCGTGTCCAAGGCTCGTTCTCGCCGCCTAAGCACACGCGCCGAGGCTCTCCTATCTGAATATGCGTACACGCCCCCTTGCACACGGGGCGCGCGCGCGCCATCCTGTTGTCCGCGCGATTGTCCCCGATCTGTAATCAGCCTGCTGCTGAGCGATGCTTCACTAGTCGCAGCTGCGGCGGCCTCCCTCGCCGATGAGCGCCTGCATATTCATGCACGCCGGCTTGGGAAATCCGCCGGTGACGCGTTGCGGCCAGGCGCATTTCGGCAGCGTACCCCGAAAGATGTGAATGCGGCTCTTATTAAGACACGACAGTTCCGGCATATATATGGGCTCCGCCAATCGCCTGTGCGCATTGTCCGCGAGGGAGAGGCACCAAACGGCTTCCTTTCGCCTTGACTCATCGTGCGAACTCCGCACGGGGCCCATTGTACCCCCGACGTCCTCTCCCGGTTTTACCAGCCGCACCAAAAGCTGAAGGAATCGCGCGTGTTGGCGCCCGGGCGAAGCTCTCGTGTGACACCCTTGCATGAGCGGGCCTGCATGCATCTGTTCTATACCGCTGTTTCAACAACGCACAACACATGCATGAGCATTAAGTTGCGCGAACACTACTGAGCCACCACTGTGCGCGTGCGATTCGCCACTGACAGCGAGTCATTACCGACGTGGCAACGGCAAGCGCTTTTTAAACCCAAATCCCCGACCACGAAATAGAGGGACATTGAATACCTACCTACCTGGACGTACCCAGGCCACTCGACAGCAAACCGCGGCCAAACTTCCGACCGTCTATCGGCTTCGCACACCCAGTGGATTGGTTGCGCCAATAACGCAGGATGCGGAGCTGATTAACATACGCTGACAAGGTATAGGTTTCGGGGCGTCCAGGACAGGCCGAGAGCCCTGCTTGAGGAGGAACCCCTGGGAGTTCCAATCTTCGCCGCTTGAAGGACAGCCATCAGGCTACAACACTAATGACGTTTCCAATCAGTCAATCGCCACCGTATGCTTGGACGATGTTGCATATAACCATGCTACCGAACGCGAACCAACGCAGTGGCGGTCCCAAAAATAAGAAGCTGAGGACCTTTTTTTTTGGGGGGGGGGGGGGGGGGCGATCGCCCCCTTCGCCCCCCCCCCCCAAAAAAAAGGTCCTCAGCTTCTTATTTTTTGTTTTTTTCGAAGCATTCTACTTGCGCGAGGTTAAATCCCACTTTTGTGAGGTCGCAAACGTGTTGCGACCGTCAGGAATGCAATATCGAGTCAGCCGTAGCACCGCCTACGGGGAGTCAAAAACCACTGTGTCGCTAAGTGATTTGTGCGCAAGCGGGTTATACAACATACACGCACACGCCGGCATGGTTATCACCTCCTCCGCAGAACTGGCGCAAGGAGAGGAGCGGTGCTTATTCGACCCACAAAAGAAAAAAAAAAAAAGAAAAAAAATCGCCCCCCCCCCAAAAAAAAAAAAAAAAAAAATTCGCCCCCCCTAAAACCAATCTCTGGGACCGCTACTGAACCAACGTGTCCAAATAACTCGACGCAAACGGTTAGGAGGCAAAGAGGGAGCGAATAGGGATCAAGTAAACGACCCTTCAGGGATATCTCTTTAATTAGCGATACTGCAACCAACAGCGAGTCAATATGAAGGAGCCGGAAGCATGGCTGAAAGAAGATTCATTTAATATTACCTGCTCGAGCGTGCTTTGCGTGTATACGAGCCTTTTTGCGTGGATCGCTCCCGTAATAACTACGAGCAATATTTTGTACGATTGCTCAGTCATGTGCAAACTTGGTACACAGGTAAATTGTATTTCATGGCCTATCAATAAATGGCAAGCTTTGCGACAAAACGCCATTCCTCCATTCGGGGTAAATTAAAATCCGTCGTCGCCTATATATACGAAGAAAACTCGGGTGGAAGCACTGTTCAATGCACCACGCCACGCGTTTTAATGAAACGATGTGGGTTGTTGTGAACTGGCCAACAAGTACCGCCGCCAGGTTTAGCGTTCAAAAAATGAATTTCGAGTGTGCACGAACAAGCACGTCAGGTTGCATATTTTTGTATGTTAGTATACTGGGACGGTGTAAGATTGTGCGAAAGTACCAGCTGCACGAAAACTGTTGAGATGCATACAACAGTCACAGTGGTATACTTTGTGCGCCAACGACTGATGCGTTCTGCAAGAAAGCAGTGCGTTTCGGTTTTGTTGGGCTTCTGTTTTTGCTTTGTGATCCCTTTTCGTTCTCCCCCTGCTTTCCTTATTAAGCAAGTCGTGGCT
The DNA here is from genome assembly GCF_048455015.1 of Haemaphysalis longicornis. Taxonomy (NCBI): domain Eukaryota; kingdom Metazoa; phylum Arthropoda; class Arachnida; order Ixodida; family Ixodidae; genus Haemaphysalis; species Haemaphysalis longicornis. The sequence continues at coordinate 369,414,297 of NW_027526203.1, read as the reverse complement.
TCCATAATAAAATATTTTCCAACAACTTTATGCGCTCCTCAAGAATGAAGGGAAATCGCTGTAATTTGTCGATTGTACCGTTCAAATCCCTCTTTTGCCGGCGACCGTTAAATATATAGTCAATATAGAGCACGCAAGTATAATAAGTTCCATATACAAAAGGTCACGTGAAACAATCGCTTCCTCAGCACGAAAATATATGCAGTGAAAGCACGGCACCGCATATGGATACTGCAAATATATACTGTCGCAGCCTCTTATAAGAAACCAGCAGACTAATATATATGTCGTGGCAACCGAGGTACGCACTACATCATATGCAAGATCCAAAATAAGGGCAGCGGATTGGAAACGCGTGATGACAAGCTTTTTTCATGATTTACCAGCGCAAATTAAACGGGACGAGAGAGGAGTACACAACACGAGCGCTCGTGTTGTGTACTCCTCTCTCGTCCCGTTTAATTTGCGCTGGTAAATCATGAATGTATACCAACTAGCCCAGTTCTCGACCTTGTGACAAGCTTTTTTTTTTTTTTTTTTTTGCCGCGCAACATAGCATACTGAGTGACAAAAGGCAGGTGAAATTGCTTTGCCTAATCTGCCGTAAATTGTTGGTGCGTTTTTTACTTGCAGAACTTAAGGCTAACGGTTGCCTTCAGGTTGTCGAATGCATCGTTTGATTATTTGCATTTGCTGATTTATCTACTCCAGCTTCACTGGCGGTTTCTCTATGCCTTGGCGTTACTCTGCTGAGTTTATTGTGGGGGTCACAGTCAGACGTAGGCAGATTACCTCACTAATTTTGGCCTCACCTCAAACTCAAATCAGTATCCTCGACTTCGCCTCAGCCTCAACTTCTCCGCTGAGGTTAACGTAAGCTTACGCAAGCTTGACTCAACATTTGTTGAATACGAAGACGTCACATCTAACTTAACGCAACGTCCGACTTCACGCGGTCAGCAGCTAGCAACATCTGACCTCATATCACCCTCACATAATATGGTTAAGGTTGGGGCCCATTTGAGGTTGAGGCCGACTTCATCAATTCGCCGGCCTATAGTCTCAATGAAGCTTGCTCCGTGCATAACCCCTTCGTTTGTCCGCAACGCTGTGATCGGAACAGCTAAATGGAGTTGCAGAAAAAAACATATGCCTAGCCGCGCTCATTCGCTTAACGCGAAACCATTAAATCGCCCATTAAACGAGAAGGCCGGCGTCTGCGTCTGTACAGGCTCCTAGATTACCATTGGCTGCGACGCGTTCCATATAGTGCGTTCCTCAGGATGACAAAGAAAAGGATCGCGCTGGCGTGCGCAGAGACACATGGAAAAGCGGAGAGTGCCTCTTGTGAAACCGGTTTAATTTCGGCACGGGGTGCACCGAGCTTTGCGTGGCGCATATGCACCTTTCCCTTACTTAAACCTTGATAATATCTCAGCACGTTCTGGGCTGTATTGCGCATGCGCAGTTAGACGATGCTGTCGACTGCGCCAACTAAATGGGCGCTAGCACAGCCCAATAATAAAGTGGCTACTTCCAGTACGAGGAAGGTGAAAGGTCTATAGCGCCGTGCAATATTCAGTTGGAAATTAATACTTCTGCATTCACAACTCATAAGAGACGCTTGGTCGTCCTCGAAGTTTTTTTTTATTTTATTATCTTGGGAAACAGACAATTTTCACTTCTGACATATCGAACAGAGTAAATAGCAATTAAGCACGTAAAAATAAAATAGTAAATACTAAAAAAATAATGATGCTGATAACAAGAACAGAAAAAAATATTGCAACTTAGTCTTAGGTCTGCCAGTGATTTCACCAACGTAGTATTTCATTCTAATTTTTTTTTTCTCCAAAATAAGGTGTGTTCCAGTTATCGCAAGTAGGCACCATGGGAGTCATCCGGTATAATTTAAACCAAATATCAGAGCTAATTGAGATCGCAGTAACTGATCCACTGTTACAATCGGCCCCGTTATAGCATGTACCCGAGTCCCTTTAGGAGCCATGGGGACGAAATGTGAAGCCGGGGATATTTGTCCGTTGTACGCGCCTCGGTTAAGCGAGCGTCGACTGTATACATTGACATAAGCGGCTAATAGGGCATGTGTACAGTTAAATGCAGACCCCCCAGTACAGATTCACCGCATCTCTGTTGCGCATGTGAGCTTAGTCTATCGCTCATTGCAACAGAAGGAAGCCGCCTTTTAGAGCGACACTGAGCATGACATGACTTCGAAATGCCAAAAAGTTCCTAAGAAAGATGCCGCGTTCTGTGCGCGCGCGTGCAGTCAAACTGTTGGATTCAACACTATGACTTCGTACTGCTAACAGCCATCGGTAGAGATTTTATACTGCACTGCTCCTCTTGTTTGCCCACCAATTGGGACGTTTTTTACAAGTTCCTTGAATACGCGATGTGATTTTGATAACTGCTTGGTGCTCCCATTTTAAATCTGTTTGAACGCTTTTTCAAGCGAAACACGACATAAACATTTACATTTTGGGGCTTTTACGCACCGAAAATTTACATTTTGGGGCTTTTACGCACCGAAACTGCACCTGTTGAGCCATGAGCGATGAGCGCCGTTGTGGAGGGCGTCGGATCAGTTTTGACCAGATGGAAATTTTTAACCTGTGCAGAAATCTCCAACCACGGGTGTTTTCACACTTCGTTTCAGCCTGAAAAGAGGCTGCCGCGGCCGGGAATTGAACCCGCGTCTTTAGGCTCAGGAGTACAACGCCTTAGCCACTGAGCCACCGCAGCGCGTGTAAAACACGTCCAAAGGAAACAATCTGACAGCCCCCGCGGAAATGTTGCCTCCAACACGCAACCATAAATTCACTTTCTAATTGAGTATTTATACGCTTAGAAAAGAGAGAAAACGGCAAACATTAACGTTAACGTTGACTTTATAAAGCAATAGCTGCAGGCATTTTAATTGACTTTTTCTGGCATACCTAGATAGCTAAGCGTGAAAATCAGTGCATTTGAAATGCACGAATGAGGAAAACGAGAGTGTCATTATAATAAACGTCATGCGCAAACAGAAAATAACTCGTCTCATCAAGATATGACAGCCACGGGGAGGAAGCTCCAAAATTGCATGCAACGAGTACACCATATATGTTACTGAAGAAACAATGCAAGCAGACACTGTGCAAACAACGACTGTGACATACGCGTGCATGGTTTCAGATCATGCGGTCGCCCGTGCAGCACTACAACGTGACCGAAGCACACTGTGGTGCTGTATGGGCAAGAAAAGGGTAGAAATAGCGTCCGAATTTCCAGAGGCGAAGTACCCGAGATGGACAACAGTTGCGGTATTTTCGGTCATAAATGCCACATGCGCGCTTCCTTTCTCACGTGGCACACTCCCCCTTTTTTTCTACACTCCAATAGGCGAACAGGAGGCGAGGAGAAAAAAAAAGCAGGATTCTTATTAATTGACTGGTCTCGACACAGTTCCAAACGCTGCAGAGCAGAAAAAAAAAATTACGACGTGCAGCTTTGGACGCAATACATTTTTTCACAAACAGGAAATACGGACGCGAATAAGCAAAAACGCCCGTGTGTCGAGGCTTCGGCGCACGTTCAACATCCCCAAGTTGTATAAATTATTCCAGGGCCCTCCACTGTATACGGTCCGCTTTATAGCCCAGGTGCAGCTTTGGCGCGTTAAACACCCAAATTTGATTTTTTTTTTTGTCACGAACAGGAAATAGATTTAACCGTCCATTGATACAAAAATACCTCAAATGACTTTCGGGCCGCAACTACACGAAAAAAAAAAAAGTCTGAGAATAATAGTTATAACATCATGACGTAAACCAGGTCAGGATATTTATCACTGAGCTAGCGGCTTAATCGCACGGACCGTATTTGCTTCACCTGGTAGATACAGTGCTCGATTTCACGCATATAGTTTAATTTGAAGAAATTAGTTCGCAACATATTACTATTCTTTTTCCACTGGTGAGCGAAAGTTTCAATTTCATTTTAATGATTTATAACCACAATATAACAATGAAAGTATATACACGACGGTTTACGCATTGACGAATACGTCATTTTACATTTGCGTAAGACTGAAAGCCTGTCCACGCATGCAGAACGATAAGTGTAGCAAGCTAGCGGGAGTCCGCGACGAGCGCGGACGGAACAGGTGTAATTGCGGGGTGCCCCGCTGCGTAATAAATATGGGCAGGTCGCCTGTTACCTCATCAGGTGATAGACGAATTTCGTGCTGACGTTCCCCAAAGTTAATTACTCCATATTTTTTTCTGTCGTACGCGATCGTGTGCACAATCATTCGACAAGATGGTCGGATGTACATGAGACTTGTGCAAACATTTCAAGGAAGAATGCGGCATGACAGGAGATAACATCTGTTGATCTCGAAGACATCGTGCCGCCTTATAAGTCTTAGAAAATTGCGCTCAAAGTACTCACGTGAGTGACTTAGCCAACTGCAGGCAAAAGACTAGGTGTATACGTGTGCGCACGTATCAGTCGGCGGATTCGCACTTGTCAGGGCCTCTTTCCCTGCTCTAATGGATTTAGCTCGGCTGTTCCACTATACTTCGGTGCACTTGGCGTGGTGCGAACTGGCATGTATGCACACGTGTGAAACACAAGCGCCAGTGACCCTCGGGATCGTATTCAGTTATAGCTCCTGCGTAAGAGAAGCCTTCACCCTCGAGTTGCAAATTCTACAAACTGAACAGTCAGTGCATATTTGCACTAACCAGTTATGGGGCGCGGACTAGTCTTCTTACGATGCGCCTTGATTGGTAATTTAAATCGGCACCAGTAATTACGGGAGGGGTACATGGTAGATGGCGTCATGTGCAGGCCTGTGATGCGCAGGGCGGGAAATGGACGGACACCCCGAGAGAAAACGTGGGTACCGAGTGATCAGACGACCATGTTCGCGGGCAAATAAGGCATTCGTTAGAACATTTCATTGGAGAGGCTTTTGCTCTTTGGCGGGAGTCCAACGGCTAGTGATGGTGGTTCGCTTTCGCAAGACCCACGCGCTTGTAATGTTTCAAATTTCGGCACAAGTAGGGCGTACAATTATTGAACAGTAATTACGATCTTTTTCCTTGGGAGGATGTTCGTATATATGCATATGGTGTATAACCGACAAATTTTTTCAAGCACACAGAAGGGCTGCAAATACGAGCAAGGCAGCTCTTCTGGTTTTTTGTTGAAACGTAGATGTCCCTTGTCCTAAGTTCTGTCTCCTAATTGCTTCAGGGACTTACTTACTGATCTGAATTGATTGATTGATTGATTGATTGATTGATTGATTGATTGATTGATTGATTGATTGATTGATTGATTGATTGATCTAATCAGGTCTTACAGGTTGGAAGTTTGCCCAAAAATCCTCAGCTAATGAAGAGGTCACTAAGAAAGACATTGTTGGGAGGACAAGATTTTAGCTCTTTTTTACTTCTGTGTTCCAGGCATTTTCATTCCTTCTCGCTTCTCTGCTTTTATACGAACTAAGGGCTGTTTTTTGGCCACATCAAACATATTGTCACGAATACTTGGCATCACGGCCGAGAAGGGCCAACTCAAATGAAACAATTCCGTGGTTTCAATTTAAGGATCAATTATTGCTTTTCGTCACTTTCTTTCCTGTTTTCTTTTCGTGAATTAAATTGCTGAACCGTGCCAACAGGAAGAAGCGAATAAAAATAACAAAGATGTCAACAATCCAGCTTTGCGAATGGCCTGTACAGACCAATGTCAGCACCTCTGCGCAACAATATTGAATCTGCGAGCGGTGTGACAACGCAGGCGCTTGTAGCATGCCGAGGCTGGCCATATGGGGTCCGAGCTGACGACGCGGCACAGGTGAGGGATATTATGAATCCTTGCACGCACCAAGCCTCTGATGGCGACGTGCCTTCTCGCCTCCTCTCCACTTACGATAATTCCAGCTATTACTTAGTGAACGTGCTACGGAGTTGGTGAGGGAAAGCACAGCCAGCTATCAAGTACAATAATTTTAATGGCATTTTCATCCGTCTCATAGCGAGGTCAATTAGCAGGCAGCAAACGCTTCCGTCCCCGACAAAGTGAAAATTTCATTTGAATGAGTATCAAGGAGGCTCTTCATTTACATTCGCTACACAACCGCAGCTGCCCAAATATATTCCCGAAAAAGTCGTAAATGTGATCACTGAATGCATGCAGCTGCCTGCAGGTAAGTTCAGTGACTCCCTGGAGTCATCCGTAATAAAGGTGTGCAATATCGTCGATGAAGGCGCTACAACTCTAAGCTGATTTCTCTATTCTAAGCCTCGAAGTTCGAGAAAGACAACGGCCTTTGGGTCACCAATGCACGCAAAGTAGGATCAGGGGTTGGATAAATAACACGCTACATGCGCCGTAGCAGCGCACTCCTTGGAACAATCAAACCACACGCCACTAACACCATAACATCAGGGGAGATGCTGAGGTGAACACACTTTCACCCCAACAGGTTTTCGCGCCCACAACATGTATAGATCACGCCTGCAGCGCCAGACGCATCACCGTAAACACTGCTTTCAGTCGGGCGGCTTTGGGGAATCACAGGGTGAATGGGGAAGGGCCGGACGAGAGGGAAGCATGCTACCGTCCACACTGAGAAAAGGAGCAGTTTCTCAGGTGGTGCATACGCTCTCTATTCCTAAAGGCACTGACGCGGAGCGTATATCCTGAACTGCATACAAAGTCTATTGCCCTATTAGCACGCCAGAGCAACCGCATGGATTGCCACGATGCACCGGATTGCCACTGCTCACGGGGCGCGGTCTCTTTCCCCATTAGCACCCAAGAACTATCGCGTGATGTATAAAGGCTTATTACCACTCACGAGACCCAATGCACATCACACCCACACTGTTTCTTTATCACTGTGCGTTCGCTGCAGTATACCACCCATTCATCAATGTCTAACAGGCGCTGTCGCTGCCCAGAATACTTGGGCATAGGTATAAAGCCAGAGTTTCGGTTTGTTTGATGGCCTTCTTAAGTGCTATGGGAAATTCGTGCTCGCGAACAAAACCAGTGCGCGCTCATGCCAGCGAAAGAGATAGAAAAAGCGATGTAGCAGCTGTGCTATGTAACAGCTGTGCAGCATGCTGTGTTGGCTGCCATGTATAAAGTATTCATATTCAATTATCCACTTTCGTACATTTTAAGGAACAAAAACTTGGTACTGCAGGGACAAGTTTATGCCGCAAAACCTCAGCGCCCAACCGATAACGGCTGCACCTATGGGAATGGAACATTCATCAGAGTCCTGCGCAGTATCTTGATAGCCTCACACCACCGATAGGATCGCCGTGCTTTATATCCCGGGATGTTTCCCGTTGTACATTTGCATTACAATACGCCCGTTTCACGAGTAACAATATTTTTTTATTTTTTTTTCACTTTCACAGCACCAGTCGCGCAGCTTATCGAGGCGTTTTACGTAGGCCACGTGCATCAGTAAAGTACGCCAAATTGCGCCGTATACAAGCAGACCACACATGAGTAGTGTGCCACATTCATTTTTCAGTGTACAGTAGGTCGTGCACGCATAGGCAATGATTGCGGCTTGACCTGCTATTTTGTCCGGTCTCTCTCGCAGGGCAGTGTGTGTGGGCACGCAAGCATTATCTGAAAGGGACCTATTAACCGCTGAAGTACACACGTTATTATGCATTGCCCATTTCGCCATATACCTCACTCGCTGCGGCTTTTACTCTCGACCGGATAGCTATAATTATTTGTCAGCTGTCCGGTTATGCGCGGGCACTGAGAAGGGTAAATGACTAGAATTTTCTTTTTATGAGCTTTTTGAACCAACTGTGTGCGTGTGTGCTGCAGAAGAAGTGCCTGCAACCACGTATCAGTGCTCGATTTCCTATGTCACATCAAGCGCGTATGGGTTTCGGAGCCTTTAATAAGTAAAACGAATGACTAAACAGGCGAAACTACGGCCGTGCGCTTCGAGACTTTCTTAGCAATTGCACAGGTCGTCGGGGTTAATGACGCATTCGGCTCGTTTCCAGCAGTATAGCGATCGACCTACGTGAAAGTGCTACTCCTTTCTGCGTTGCGTCCCGCGTCTCCTAATGAACCTCCGGGCCGTTATTATCGCCAATCCAGCCGAGCCTGGCGCGCGTCCAAAAGAGCCGGGGCCCCCTCTGCCCGAGCACGCCCTTTGTCACAGGTGCCCGCGACCTGTCCGTCGGCGACAGGTCGAGGTCACGTGATGGAGGGCCTCCCAGAGCGGTGCCCGGGTGGTCCTCCTGGGGCGCGCGCGGGCCCCCTGACCCCGAGCGGTCACTGACAGCCACTCACCGGCGTCGAGCAGCAGCGGCGGCGGGCCCGGGGTGTCGGCGTCCGAGCCGTCGTTGGAGCTGTCGCACGGCCGGCGGCTGATGAGGGCGTCGATGGAGAAGTCCTTGGCCCGCGCCGACATGGGGCTGGCTCTGGCGGGTTCCATGTGCGCCGCCCGCACCACCATAGAGTCCGGCGGCCGGCTGACTCCTCGTATCCGTACGCGGGCGCCGCGGGGCTCGGCCGCGGTCCGCTTGTGGCGCCTCCAGCGGCTCTGGGCAACGCCTCCGGCTGGAGGCCGAGGGGAGCGGGCCGGCCGCCGGACGCGCGCCGCTCGCCCCTCCCGTCGCCGGGGGCGGGCGGCACGGCGCGCCTGCCCATTGGACACGCGCAGGCGGCGAGGGAGCAGGCGATGCCACCCGCGCTATTGATCGCCGCCGCCGACGCTTGCGCCGCGCCAGCCGCCGCTGGACCACGTGCACCACGCCGTCGCACCGGCCGCCACCAGTCTTCCTCGGGGGATCCTCGACGCTGCCAGGTCGCACACCCGCGGCCGCGCCGGAAGTCTTTCGCCCGCGGCCCGACTTACCTAGTTCGTCTTTTTTACCCTGTGTTCGCACACCAGTGTGTCACGAATGGCTTTCAGCAGTGAGGGTGCACGCATGTCTGCGGAACTCAGAAGATGCAGTCTTCTGGGTTGCACAGTCTGCGGTGGTCCAAGAAAGGCTGTGAGGTCATAAAGAGCAAAGAATGCGCACTTGGCGACGGTCGAAGATAAGGGCCGTTGTGGGGTTTCACTCTGGGCCAATTCGAGAAGGGTATTGCTGTAAGGTCGAAAAGAGCCAAGAACGCAGAATTAGTGGTGGTGCGTAGAAATAGGGCTACTGGTCTGGGCCAGTTCAAAAAAGGACCATCGCTGGGGTTCATAAATGGCCAGTCATTTAGCAATAGCGTAAAAGTAGCATTTAGAACACAGCTAACAAAGCTTTGGAAGGTTACAGACTGAGACAATGACGGAACGGAATTCCCTCTGAGAGAGATGCATAAGGGACAGCAAAGCTACGTGTGCTTTTGCGTATTCTTTTTGTAATAAGCCACTGGCCCAGGTTCAGTTTCCGCGCTGTCGACGCTGCTTGTCTGCGAGGTGGGGAAAGAAATCGGTCTAATTTTTCCTTAAGTGTTTTTAGCGTGATTTTGACGCCCAATGTGCTTGTAGATCAGGCCTCCCTTAAACCACAGTATAAAACCAATTTCCGCACAGCGGGTAGGATGGAACTTCACAGAGAAATCAGAGGGAAACCGTTGATGGCTCAACTCTGCTTTCGAATCGTTCTCCCGGCTGCGCATGTAAAATGAAAGCTTTCTTTCTCAAATAAAATGTATCATAACTCATTCACGTAGCACATTTTTGGGAGAAAAAAGCCGCTTTTCTCGGACCACTCTTGCATGCGAAAAATACCTTCCTGTCATCAGTAGTGCTACCCGATGACCCGAGCCACTTGACCCGTATAACCTTCTTTGCGCTTTCCCACCATTTTACTTACGGGAAAGTTACATAAGCCTCTATTGATGAGTTGGTTATTTCGACTGTGACAACCTGCAACGTCCTGTAATTCTGCCCGTCACATGTTAAAACACTTCTTTCCGTTTCTCTCATCCTTCATAGATACAGGTTATCCCCTCTATCTTAAACCATCCTTTATACTGACGGAAAAAAGAAGAAGAAGCAACGTTTCCATGACTTTCCGTTCGTCCTGAAGAAATTATTTCATTTTATTCAGTTTTTCTTAGACTATAAATAAAATACCTCCAGTAATAACTACAATGTATTGCCCTTATACTCGGAATGCCTCCGTTCGGTGCTGTGTGTTGCGAAGGGGAAAAAAAATATAACCCATTCGAATATTGACATGGCCCTACACAGTGGCCATTCTCTTTTTATACCCATTGCTGCATTTCTGTAGACACATTTTTTCCTTCGCGAGAAGCGTACTGCATATCGGGGGGAGCTTCCACTGAAAATGATTACAAATAGTCTGTATTAGTGCCCCTCCTGCATGCCCGCGGTCCGGAGTACTTTGCGCATTCTAGTAATAGTTCTAGTAAAGTTCCCGGCCGCGGCGGCCGCTTTTCTGATGGAGGCGAAAAGCAAAAACGCCCGTGTGTACGAGATTTCGGCGCACGTTAAAGATCCCCAGGTGGTCAAAATTAATCCGGAGCCCTCCACTACGGCGCGCCTCATCGCCTGCGTTGCGTCGGCGCGTTAAACCCCACAATCAATCAATCAATCAATCAATCAATCAATCAATCAATCAATCAATCAATCAATCAATCAATCAATCAATCAATCAATCAATCAATCAATCAATCAATCAATCAATCAATCAATCAATCAATCAATCAATCAATCAATCAATCAATCAATCAGTTCTAGCAAAGGGGAAAACGTTGCCCAATCGAACCTGGGTCTCTCGCGTTACGAAGCCGACGTCTATCCGATTGTGCCATTTTTAGGGGGCGAAGACCCTTAGGGGCTGTCGGCGTCTCATGTCGTTGTCGTCGTAATCGTCATCTCATGTATATAGTTACGGTACTAAAATACCGGGAAAGTCGTTTACGCCTCGCGCTAGAACGCAACGCGTACTGAAAAAACACCGGGACACTCGTTTACGCCTCGCACTAGAGACAAGATACTTTCACAGCAAAGCTGTATGCCTCCACAACGGTTTCATCTCCGTTGGCAAAAGCGACACTGAGGCGCCAAGAATACACTTATACACTGCATGTTTCGCCCCTCCCCGGGTTTCCCGTTAGTGGAGGTGGCCCGGGATTTTCTTCGTTGCCAATTGCGCCCTTTCGACCCTTTGTTTTTATTTTTGTGTCTTTATTACATGGTAATCATACGAATTTTATGCGCTTAGAGGGCGCACTGTATAAGCAGTCTAGAATGCATTCACAGTTTAAGAAGGTGAGCAAGTCACAAGTTCGAACTAAAACCCCGGGAGGCACACACACGCACTAAGAAGGTAGAGCCATTGTGTGTGCGTGTGTGCGTGGGGGGGGGGGGGTGCTCACTTGGGACAGCATACAGGCTTCGTACCCACGCACATTGCCCCCGAAAAAGCGATTTCGTTGAACGAGGAGGGTCGGCATGACGATCGGCCACACCGCCCTGCCACAGACTGAACAGCCCCATACGTATATTAAGAGATCATATCGAAATGCACTGGTCTCTTTCCACCGGAAGAAATCGGATAACGTACGACGTGATGTCTGTGTCTTTATTCTGTATTCATTGTAGAATGTCCCAGAAGAACTCTGCGTCTCTACACAGCACAAAACAATGGTCTACAGTTTCAGGTTGATTACACAACCTAAAGTTCGCAGACGATGGTACAAGAAATCCCTCAGAATGTAGTCACGTTTTAACAGGAAGGGTTGACGTTTGCAATTTAACGAAGAATTTTTGAATGCTTAAATGTTTATTTATTTTCCCAAACAAGTTTACGGCCAGGACAATAGGGAAAAAGTTGCGATCATGCAACTTGAGGGGCCAGCTGAATGCAAATATGTCTGACACTTTATTAAACAGTGTCACCCCTAACATTCAAGTATGGCTGACGATATATACACAGGTACAGGGAACAAGTTTGCCAGTAATAGGGTGAATTGCTTCCTGGAAAGGTTGAACGAGTATTCCAATGAAAAACGCACTTCAAACGTCTCCGCTACTTCATTAAGAAGTCCCCAAAAAGCCCTAACGACCATTGGTCCTACAGGAGCAAATAAATACGGCAAATATGCATCCAATTGGCGTTGAAGTACTACTTGTAGAAAAAGGTGGTTCATATTTCTTAAGAAAAGGAGGCGGGAAACCAGTTGGTGTACAGACACGTGGACAAGTCCAAGACATCGAGATTCAAAGAGAAGGAAGATATTATCAGTGCGCGTGGGCTCAAAGAGTGAACTTCGCACGGAGGTAGCGAGTATACCCTATGCTTCCGCTTTATTCCTAGCACAGTGGAGTGCTTGCAGGACGTAGAAAATAAAACGAAAAACCTGTTGCACCCTTGAGCACGGGAAAATATATAGATAAGTCTCTCCCCATCCATGCGTGCGTCTTACGCTTGATTCCCGAAAGCGCTGATTCCCAGCGAGGTGCACTGTTATGTGGCTAAGCGGAACTCCGAGGTACTGAAGTTCTTCCCAACCCCACGTAATTCCTTTAAAACCTGGGCCTCGGCCAGATACCGAGCCAAAATTCCTTGACTTTTCGAGATTTAAGGCAGCGCCGGACACTTCAAAAAACTGCCTGGTTAATCTGAGCGCTTCCAAAACATTTTTTCCCCTTACAAAAGTAGGCAATGTCGTCAGCGTATAAGCTAGGACCTTCACCTCGCCCTCGGCCAGTGAGAAACATGTAACGTCTGTATTCCGTACTGTACTGAGACGTAGTGGTTTGTGGTATGAGCCGAATCATAATGGAGACGATGGGCACACTTGCCGAACGGAAGATTGAATATGAACGGGAGCAGAAAGGTCCCTATTATGATTAGCCTCGCGGTCATCATCCCAATCATCATCAGCAGCCTGCTAGGTCCACTGCAGGACGAAGGCCCCTCCTATCAACCACCATACCGCTCCCTACCTGCGCTGCTTGAGTCAATTCTTTCCCTCTGAATTTCCTTGATTCTTCCCCCCATCGAGTTATTCCCCTCTCAGTATGCGCACTCGTCACCTTGGTTGTCCACCGGCTGCCATTTCATCTAGCTACGTGGCCAGCTCATGGCAAGTCCATTTCTTCTTCTTTATTCGAACTGTGATAAGCTGTACTCGAGTTTGTTCTCTGATCGAGTACGTTCGTTTCTTCTCCCTTAACGTTACTCCTACCATTCTCCCTTCCATGCCCCGTTGAGCTGACCGAAATTCGCTGTCAATTTGTTAGTAAAGCGTCAAGTTTCCGCTCCATATGTCATCACCGGCAGGATGCATAGGTTCTATATCATTCTTTTCAGTGATAGATCCATTTACTTTTTATTATTTGGAAGTGTTTGCCAAGTGCACCCCAGCGCACACCTATTCTGCGCCAAATTTCTTTCTCGTTGTTGGGATCAGCGCGGAAACCTGTCCGACGTAGTTATGCGGTAATCCCGTGTTAACTCGAACTCGGATATCTCGAAATATCGGTTAAGTCGAAGCTTTTTCTTGCCGCGCATTTACCTCCCATAGGCGACATGTATTTACACCCCTTTATCTCGAAATGTTTTTTCGGGGGACCATGGATATCTTGAAATTTTGGCAGAGAGGACACAAGGCAAAGCGAGCTGATAAGGTCTCCGTTCGAACGTTCAGCTCTCACTACGCGCCGAACGAGGTTGTGAACGGCAAATTTAGGCGGAGGAAACTCCGTACGACGCCGATGTCCCACTTTTAGAATGCTGTCCGGCGCCCACATTGTTGTGGACAACGCAGCTGATGATTCGGACGATGAGGAAGGAGCCTCGAGAAGTGCATACAACGGCAGAAACAAGAAACATGCTGAAGCCTGCTTCGAAACAAGGTAGAATATAGCGTTGGCGACCAACAACTGATGCGATGCTTTGAGCAGCTCGAGAACGCTTTTCTGTGACCAGATGCGAACGCTAAACGTGCGAGCATCACGCAGTTCTTTCTTCCGCAATAATAAAAATTCATTTTTTTCCCGCGAATTGTATTGCCTTTAATACCAAAACGCGCCTGTGTAGTGGAGTTTTGTTAGCAGTACTAGCTCTTATTTCAGTGGCGTGGCCACAAATTTTCGGCATTTCGCTTAACTCGAAACTGGGCTTATCTCGAGATTTTCAGCGGATTTTACGACTTCAAGTTAACGAGGGGTTACTGTAATCTTCGACTTGTTCTAGTGTTTTGTTACATATGCTGAACGGGATGCTTTTGGCATGATTGTTCATCATTGTACTTTAGATTTATTCTTATTTATTTTTAGCCCCACGGCCACGCTTTCGGATTGTAGTTCGTCAATCATTTTTGCAGGTGTTCTGCAGACTCGCATAGCAAGACCATGTCGTCTGCAAACCTCTAATAGCTTCAGTATTCTCAGTTTATCCGTAATCCTAGGGGTTTCTCGTCAAGCTTCCTGAATACCCCGGGGTCTCCAGACATACTGTGAACAGTTTTGGCGAGGTGGTATCACCCTGTCGTACGGCCTTTCGAATCGGGAATTTGTCGCTTTGCTTGTGAAGGATTATCCTGTATGTGGGAGTCTTATGTAGGTCTCCTACATTCCCTGGTCGTTCAATTCTTTCAGCACTGCTACGGTGCTTAGTAAATGAAAGTCTTTTTTGTAGTTTATTAATGCCATTTAACGTGGCTTAGTACAAAAAACAAAAAAAAAATCATGCCGGGCTCTATCAAACGTTTTTGCTAGGTCTGTTTGTACAAGTGCCACTTCTACCATTTCATCTAAAACACGATCCAATATTGAAAGAGCAATAAGTAGTTTGTGTAAATACTCCGACCTCGTATTGCGGGTTTTCAATATGCGCCAATTAGGCTAATAATGACAACCTGCCGACTACGTGACAAAATTTTAGCAATAATTTTGTTATCAAAATTACACGCAGTGATTGGACGGTGTCCTTCGATAGCTTTCAAGCGCTTTTCTTCCGAGGTTTTGGGTACTATGTAGCATGTGAGCAACGTAAAACTTCGAGGGAGGCCATCCACTTTTGTAAAGGCTGTTGTATAAAGACTTGGTTTTTGTAAAGACTGTCAGCAACAGGCGTAGGAACGTACAAAATTTTCGATAGAGTTCAGAACTAAGGCCGTGTGTACCTGGGGATTTAAGGTTTGCAGTGACTTTATAGCAGCCTCTCCTTCGCTTAGCGTGATTGGCTCTTCAACAAGAGCCCGCTCTTCCTGACTAAGCTGGGGTAAAGGGTCAATAAAAGACCTGAAATCATTGATTACGTCAGCGCTGCAGCCAAAAAGTTTTGAATAATGAGCATGAAATGCCCGAAGAATTTGGAATTATCGTTGAAGGTATTTTCATGCTATTCAACCTCCAGAATTTCGTTCTCAAGTGCAGATTGCCGCTGGTCACTCAATGAACTCTTTGCTGGAATTGGCCATCATAAAATCATTGTGTACGCGACCGGATTAAAGCCACCCGGTATTTTCCTGCGATGCACTGCTGCATCTGGCATTTCAAATTACTAATCTCATCGACATAGACCACTGGCGCAATCCTTTCGCATTCGTACAGCGTTGTCAAAATTCTGCCCTGTTAGTCGAAGTAATGACGCTCTAAAAACGCCACCCGAGCCGAAGCATATAGCCAAGTTTTTAATTTCTTGCTTGAATAACAACGTGTGCGCACAGCGAAGTGACTACAGCTGGCCCACCTTCAAGTGGCTCATCTGCCGAGGCGTCGTGGCGTGGGGCGACAATATGCCCCATGATGCCTTACGTGTTGTATGAGGATGGCTTGGATGGGAACCTAAGCTCTCTGAAGAGGCCTGTATCTGCTGATGGTGAGGAAGTTCGTACTTCTAGGGAAAATTGTTTAGCAACAGACATTGCGGGCGATGATGACAAGAACCGTGAGAAGTCTGGAACTGGTAGTAAACGAGGTCTGTTGGTCTCGAAGAAAACTACTGTTACTCAAGGGTTTTCGAAGGCCATGTCAGGTCGTGTGACTATGTTTAGAGGGCTTGAAATCGACGGCAAATGTCACAGCAGTTAAGATTGATACATTTAATGTAAGGGGATTGCGAAACAGTAATCGACAGCATCAGTTGAGGCAGCTCTGAAAGGTATATATGCTGTAGCAATCGCTGCCATCCAGGAAGCTAAGTTATGCACCGATGAAGCGGTCGCTGCTGTATTAGGACTTTTCCAAGCTGATCATCACGTGTGTTAACCACTCAGTTAGCCTCTCGGGCGGCTGCATGCTTTTCCTCAGCAAGTGCTTCGATTCACAGACCTTTGCGTGTAAAGCGGATGACTTGAATAGGTTTGTATGCTGCGACTTTGCTGCATCTGGAATATAGCTTGGCGGGCTAAATGTGTGTATGCCCAAAATATGGCACAAGACAGCTGTCGTTTCTTCCTTTCGCTGGCTAACTTTTTGAAAACTGACCGCAACACAATATCAGAGTTTTTCAAATCAAAAGCATTGGATGACTCTGATACTACTAATGAGAGATTGTGACTGCGTCTGCCATGCATGGTATACGGATCGTTCGGTTTGGTGTGGTATGACGCTAGCGCTGAAATTTTTCGAGAATTTCCGCAGGAATTCCACGAGATCGTGCTCACTCAGCAAGTGAGCACGGTCGTGTGGGCACATGGATGCGGAGAAGGGCGTATCGTTCATTTTACACATTTTCTGCGAACAGTAAAGCCCATATTTTTCAGTGATCACTGCATGGTCTCTGCGTCTATATTGGGACTTCAAAAAAATTGGCTGGCGATTACGATACTCTCTAATTGAGCGCAGCTGTTTAGTGGTTTTGACTGCGCAAAATATGTTGGCGCAAAGGATTTCAGACAAACGTATATGTATGGTTACAGAAAACTTTTATTTGTAGCGGCTGGCGAAGCAAGCACAATCAACGTTTAACAGGATGGCAAGTTGGGCGAGTTGGTGCTGATTCATCTCGAAAACAGGCGCGGAAAGACGGAGACTAAGAAGAGAAATACACAGACGTAGACTAAGAAGAGAAATACACGGCGCGTCGTCCTGTGTATTTCTCTTCTTAGTCTCCGTCTTTCCGCGCCTGTTTTCGAGATGACACAATCAACGGTTGCCTCGCTCATTGTTCAGCACTCACTCTGGCTTCTGGTGTCGGTGGTGCTCAGCCTCCGCTCGGGCAGCTTGCTTAGCTGAGCGGCTGACGAAGCATACGACCGGTTGCCTCACTCGCAGTTCAGCTCTCACTCCTGAATGCTGTAGTGCGCTGAGGCAGCACTCACTCGTAGGTTCTCTCAACGGCAGCGATGGTCAACCTCTGCGTCGGCGGCGCGAAGTGCGTCTCGGGAAGGGACCACGAACTGTGTCTTAGGAAGCGAACGCTTATCATCGTCACGCGCACGCTCTCCCGAACGTTCTTGCCAAGCGTCGCGCAGACGAGCGTCTCGTGCGGGCTCAGCATACTGCCCCCCCCCCCCCTCCCCACCGTCTACTTTCGGAGAAGTGTCTAAGCTCCCTTCCCTCTCAATTTGGCGCCAGGGTCCTACTTTGCTTTCTTTCACTCTTAGGTCTTGCCATCGTTCGCTCAGTGACAACGACGACGGCGTTGCCGCTCATCCCAGGAACGGTGGCCAAAGGGCCGCGCCCTAGAAAGAAAAACGCTTGCACAGGTTTCAGTAGAAACTGTGGGGGGGGGGGGGGGGGGGAGTTCTACTACTGTGGGGACTGTCTGCTGGCTGCTGATGCTGCTGCCAAGGATACACCGGCCCCACGCTTTTCGGCGGCGAAGGGTCCGGTCTTAGCTCGTGGGTTCTCATTTGTGCCGAAGTTTTCGCACTCAGACGTACAGATTTAACGATGCGAAGTTATTATAGCCTCCTCTCAGACGCCATTCCGACACGGTCGTAGCATTTTGGATTTGGAGAGGGGTGCATGGACGTTGAAAATCAGACAGAAAAATCATGCACCCCTCCGTCTAACGACGACGATGGTTGAACGCGAAGCTTTCTTCGTGCGAAATAAAATGGCTAAGGGTCAAAGTCGAAGGCGCCGCGATCAAAAGTCCAAAGTGCGTGTGAGTCAAAGTCAAAGCTCAACGAGTCAAAGTCCAAACCGTCTGCGAGTGAAAGTCCAAACTCAGACGACAACCACGAACCCCTCACGAGAAAGCTTCGCGTTCAACCATCGTAGTCGTTAGGCGGAGGGGTGCATAGTTCTTCGCTTCCCGCGTCTTGCAAAACTGGTTACGGTAACGTATGTATGCAAATAATGCATTTTAGGTTACGTCAAGAAACAATTGAAGCTTGGTAAGGTGCACAAACGACAAATATAGGTTTCCAATAGCATGGTTCTGTGCGTTTCGCCCTCACGAGCGCCAGCGACGACAGCAGCAGATTAGAATCGTAAGGTGTCAGTCGCCAGTACGTTTAATATCGGCTCGTTCAGCCCAATAATTGGATGGGATGAAATGTTGGCTTTCCGGTGTGACGCGTATCTGCTCCAGTCGTAACAATCACAGTCTCTTTTAGAACGTAAAATTACTAAAGAATATCGTTGTATAGGAGGAACTGATAACCACCTGTAGCTTTTTTGGGGAATGTGAGCCACCCTAAAATGCTAGCCGTAGTACAAGGCGGATCATCATTTATTAGAGCACACTCAGTTCAACGTGTGCAGTCTCACGTCTGAGGAACGAGCAGCGAAATTTCACAGTCAAGCAACAACATGTAGCCGAGTCAAAAAGAATTGCGAAAGCTTGTACGTGTAAAAATACATTACACTGCCTCAGAAATGATGATGCACTTACATCACAGGCCTGCCAAGATTCATCGGACCCAAATATCCGCAATCTGGCGATGTTTTCGAGATGCTCTGAGCCACAGACACGGATGTTCGCTGTCGCTCGCTTCAGGACAAGCAAATCTGCCACAAAGTTTTTAAGGCATGTTCTCACAATTTTTTTTTTGCCTTATTCATCTCAACGTTTTCGTTGGGTTGAATGCTTCATCGCATTACAGCTACATGGGCGGATTTTGCACTGTCATGGTAACTGAACGACAAGGGTGTCAGTCAGTACCCGGAGTACGCTATCGGCAAGCGTAACCAGTGCGTCATGGGGATTGTTGTTAAATTTGATTATGTTAGTGCTTTGCTGTACGATCGCCGCAAAAGTAAACATGAATAAATAAGGCGTTGTTGGAAAGCTTTAGGGCCCGGGTATCCCAATCAGCACCACATCACACGCCTGCTTCGCGACAATGGTCACACCGTTTGTGCCACACTGCAGCCGTATCAGAAATATTTTCGCTCGTGTGAATCACTGGTTCTTTGCGAGAACTGCCAGTGCCCCACTCAAATATTAGTCTCCAACGCATATGAACTGGGAATCGTAGCCATGAGGGTGGAAAACATGCTTCACCGACGATGGAAGGCGGTCGGATCGACCCACGGCTGCTTGTGAAACATGCCGCTAGAGGGCTTTCAGCGGCGTTTTCATACAGGCACTAATTATGGTCAGTGATATACGTCCGTGACTCTTCTTCCCAAAATGCACCGAGAAGACCAATCACTGCAATAAAAGCAGAAAAATAGGCAAGTGACGAAGCCAACCTCGAGATTTGACTAGAGAGATTTGGCATGCGCTGGTACATCTCCCAATGCGAAAATAACGATTTTCATTGCGCGATGTCACAACACAGATCAGATTTTTGAGTAAAATCACACGTTGGGCTTCATCACTGGCCATATTTTCTGCCTTGGACTGAGAGATTTGTCATTCCCGTGTATGGTGGCAAAGCAGACCCAGAATAATTTTTAGAGTGCATGATGTAGGAACTAGAAGCCGCGTGTAGCACTGTGGAGGCTACATTGTTGTCAACAGTCCGCACATTTAGCAGGAGGGTAACATGTTAGATTTTTCATCTTTTGCATCCATGGCCCACCTCTAAAATAATGAAAATTACCGAGGCCACACCCTAGACCTCTGTTTTAAAAACTTTGAGATAGATAATGGTCTTTAATGGTACTAAATTGATGGCGTCAGAGTATCACGCTTTGATTTTTTTTTTGTGCGACTTGACAAATGTTATCCTCCTATTTCTATTTCCTGTTGTCTGTCTGCCCTTCTCAGCCGTAAGGCCCGCGCTCAAGCAATACGCCGCCTCGCTACGCTTTCACCCGTGGTGATTATGTCGGGCTGTATGGCCGACATAATCACCACGGGTTAACCTGCCACTCTGCTATGTTAACCTGCCACCATGTTAACCTGCCACTCTGCTGCTCTTTGGGCGTCGGTAATTTGCCTCTTCTATGTTAATAGGCAACTTTACAGTTTTAATGACTTTGTGCTTTCGGGTATTAAAAAAATTACCGTCTGCAATATTTAAGCAAGAGCATCAAGTTCCAACTGTGGCTTTCTCCTGAACTACAGGATACTCTGCAAGTCAAAGAATGCGCACACAGAAAAATGAAGCTCTACTTCTGCAAACGAAAGAATAGGAAATAAATATGGAAAGGTCCCAACGGTAAAACAAAAAAAAAAAAAACTATATTAACTTCATTTTAAATGACAGCCCAGGTATTGTGCAGGATGTGGAGGTGCTAGGCAAGATTCGGAGCATCGATGATATATGGTTAGGTGCGAAGTAAGGATGAATCTCAAAAGTGAAAGAAGGAAACTTGTGAAAAGTAAGAAACCCCGCATGCAGTCAGTCAGAGTCAGGACGCAGGACTTTAAAATAACCCTTCAAAACAAATTCCGCTTTTAACCGGGGAGAGCGAGGATAGTTTAGACATGGTAAATGAAAATCTAACAATGGGAATTACAGAATCAGCAGCAGTTGTGGGAAAAGTCGCATGTAAGAAGCAAACTGGAAAGTGAACTTAGACAACGTAGGAACTAATCGGGAAGCGTAAGAAAATGAAAGTGTTGAGTACGACAGATGAGATTGAAATAGCCGAGCTGTCGAAATTGATTAACAGAAATAAAACGAATGACATTCGTGCGTACAAAGTGGCAGTGTTCGGGAAACTTACGATGCAAAATAGGGGGAAGCTTAAGAGCAAGAAAAAAGAAGCTAGCTAGAAGAAGCTACCACTCCGAGACGAGCAGGGTAACATTACACACAACATGGACGAGATAATAAAGGTATAGGAACGATTTTACACCAGGCTATACGCCAGCGACGTTAGACCAAGGGAAACTTGTGAGCGTACAAGCTTTTAACCAAAGACGAAGTAGAAAAGGCTCTCAAGAGCATGAACAAAGGAAAAGCTGCAGGTGACTACTGTATAACCGTGGATATTTTAGAGGGAGGAGATATTGTACTGTAAAGTCTTTCTGCACCATTTTCAGAATGCTTAAGGACCTTAAAAGTGCCCAATAGCCTAGAAAAACGCCAACATAATTCTGATTCACAAGAAGGGGGACACCGGACCCACCAGTATACTCTAAGTTGTATACAAGCTGTTTACCAGAGTAATATGTTAACCGAATAAGTGACAGCCTAGATTCCCAACTACCCAGATAACAGGCTGGGTTTAGGAAGGGATACTCAACAATGAATCCCATCCATGTCGTCAATCAAGTACTAGAAAAATCCGTAGAGTATAACAAGCCCCTAACATGGAATTTATAGACTATGAAAAAGCGTTTGATTCTGTAAGCACCGCCGCAGTGCTGGACGCATTGAAAAATCAGGAAATAGGGGAGACCTACATAAGACTACTAGACGCCATATATAAAGGATGTGCGAGCTGGATAATCCTTCACAAGCAAAGCGACAAATTCCAGATCCGAAAGGGCGTACGACAGACAGATATCATCTCGCTAAACTGTTCACAGCAAGTCTGGAAAGGGTATTCAGGAAGCTTGACTGGGAACACACAGGATTACGGATAAATACTTGAGTCGCAGTCTTGCTAAGCGACTCCCCAGAACGCCTGCAAGAAATGCTTGAGGAAATGTGATCGACACTCAGAAAGCATGGCCGAGGGGATAAACGTAACTATGAATAAATCTAAAGTAAGGACGAATAATCATGCCGAAAGCGCCCTTCTGGCAGCGCTAGAACAAGTAGAACATTATAACTACCTCGGACAGGTTGCCTGTGCTGATTCCAACCACGAGGAAGAAATCCAGCGCAGTATTGGTATGGGCTGCTGGCTGCAGTAGGCAAACACTCCCAAATAATAAAACGTAAGCTACCTCTCTCACTGAAAAGATGAATACAGAATCAATGCGTCTTGCCGGTGATGACATATGGCGCTTCGGAGCCTTACTAAGCAACTTGCAAGCAAACTTAGGCCGGCTGAACGGGCCATGGAAAGAAGAATGATAGGAGTAACATTAAGGGAGAGGAAACACGCTTCCTGGATAAGAGAAAAAACTTGAGTAAAGGATATAAGACAAAAAAAAAAAAAAAAAAAAAGAACTTGGGCTGGCCACGTAGTTAGATGAAATGACAACCGGTGGACCACCATTCAGGCTAAAGGAGTGGATGCCGAGGGACGGGTCTAGCAGGAGGGGAAAGATGGAGGGAGGGAAGAATCAAGGAAATTCGGAGGCAAAAAAATGGAGTCGAGCAGCGCAGGAAAGGAGCGGTCGGAGGTCGATGGGAGAGGCCTTCGTCCTGCAGTGGCCCTGATGGGCTGTTGTTGTTGAGGGTGATGATGATGTGCTAACTTTAATATTCAACAACTGTCTGCGGTCTGGCACGTTTACACGCTCATGGAAATTATCTCGTGTATTCACGGTTTAAAGCGGAGCACATGTACAGCCATAGTTAAATATATATGCCAGCCTTTCTTCTTTGTTCTGCCTCTAAAATATCGGCGTTAGCTCTTCATAAGGTACTGCTTTTTCCACCTAAACACGTCCCCGCTGTTGTTCAACTTCAACGAGCCTTTCATGTTTTACAGCGCAAGCTGTCCCCGCATTCATGGGTAGAAGCCACCTTGACGCTGTTCACTATACCGTGAGCAAGGCCTTGGACGTAGTCGATTACTCGTTGTTGCTTACTCAGCTTACCCTATCAGATGTTGAGTTTCCATTGTAGCTTCTAACCTAGCTACCTCCACGATCTATATCGTTTTGTAATTGTTCATGGGCAGACATCATTTAGGTACAAAACAATCACTGGTGTGCCCCGGGGATCTGTTTTGGAAGGGCCCCCTTCATTTTATCCATTTAATTAATGATGTTGCTCATGCCATTCTAAATTCTTCATTTTTGGTGTATGCTAATAGTATTAAAATATTTATGGAAGTGCGTAATCTTCGGGACTGTAATTCTCTCCAGGCTACCATCATGTAATTCTATTATTGGGGCACTGAAACCATCTAATATAAACCTCTCAAAGACGGAAGTTGTCTTCTACGCTCGAAATACACAACAATTGCTGTATTCCGACAATATTGGAAGCACTTCACTGCCGATATTCGATATTTGGAGTACTTTTAGATTCTTTCTTGCCTTTTTCGTCCGACATTACGCATATTACCCCGAGCTCTCTTCTTTACCTCAGTGGTGGTTGAAGGTATTCCAGAGTATCGAGGTTTCCTTCCTTTCCTTAATTTGTATTCAGCTCTATGCTTATCTCTGATCAACTAAGGATCGCTTGTTTGGAATGGAACCTGCAAGTCCAACATCGACCGTTTGAAATGGTTCAAAATAATAGTTCATTTCCATCTTTAAGTATCGTTTTCTTCCTGTTCAAGTGGACGATTATGACGGCTTGTCTTACCCGCAAAGTTCCCTACCCTATGGTGCCGACGAATGCGAGCAGGTTTCACCTTTATTTATAAACTTATTCATCTCCATATTTTGTGTGCTGATTTGGCTACGCTTGCTCATTTCAACATACCAAACAAAAATTTCGGGACATATCCTTTTAGAACGAATGACTTACGCAGTCGACTCTTGCATACGGGCGGGATACAATCTTGAAAATAATGGTTACTCTGAGTTCCCCGATAGCTTCCAAAGCTTTTTTTTTTTTGTGCGTTCGCCAGTGACTTGACAACTTGCATCTTGATCGCCGTTATGTCACCATTGCGAGTTAACCTGCCGTATTTCATTGTTTTTCGATCGTACTTGCACATGATGTTTTTCTTTTCTTGTTTGTCTTAGCTTTTTTTTTGCCTCGAACTTTTCTCCTGATGAGTGCGGGGGCTTGCCACGCGCCTGTTTGTTGCTTTTTGAAATTGCCTTTATATATTTTTTTGAATTCAAAGTATTTGTAGTGTGTGGTATATTGCCTTTTTTATTTGCACTTGATGTTTTTGTTTCCTTGCTTGTTTTCTCTTTTTCTTGTCCCTCAAACTTTTTGCGTCTTACATTTGTATTTTGTTCCAAAGTTACGTTTATTTATTTCTATTACAATGTCTTTTTCTTACATGTGGCATTCCCTTGTTTTCAGTCATTTGGATATCCTTGCTGTTTTAAATTGTTTTGTAGACGGTGTATTTGGACCAAGACCCCAGAGTTGTTCCTGGAGATCTGAAATGAAGATGTAATAATAATTATAAATTATTACAATCAATCAATCAATCAATCAATCAATCAATCAATCAATCAATCAATCAATCAATCAATCAATCAATCAATCAATCAATCAATCAATCAATCAATCAATCAATCAATAAATCAGCAAATCAATCAATCAATCAATCAATTAAACAATTCATTCAACCATGTTTATTTATTGTGCCCAGGAACAGCCGCGTGGTATCAGTACTGGAGCACAGAGGGATACAAAATAAAAAAAAAAAAGAAATGAGGAAAACGACACACACACACACACACACACACACACACACACACACACACACACACACACATACAGAATATATCACCATTGATTATAAATACATTGTTACCATTTCACAGCAGAGCTCATCACGGTTTGGTAACCAGTTCATGCTCTTGAAGACCATCGTAAGCTTGTACATCACCGAGAAACACTTAGAAAGCAAATAAATGACAAAACGGTCACCGCACACACATGCACACCTCAGCAACATTCTAATTCTAGAATGGCAGAGCGCAAATTCTTCCGAGTGGGTAAAGAGTACATTTCGTCAGACAATTCATCGAAAATAGTAGGTATATAATACCGCCTTGCAGAGCTCCCGTAATTGGGATAGACTCTTCTCGTCATATAACTAGGAATATGCCGCAGAGTTATAGGTTTAACATTGAGAGTTTGGTAATCCGTACGCCAGAAATACTTTAACATTACAATTTGCTTAAACAAAATATCAAATGACGGTAAGCCGTTTGCCTTAAGTATACATTCCGGCACATACGATTGGTAAAAAACACTCTTGGCTATGTTTTTAAACTACTGTTGACTATATTCTTCCAGGTAGTGGAGGAGTTGAAAAAGGACCACGTGCCATACCTGGATAATACTATATATATCCCAAAGTGTGAGCAAGTAGTTTTCCAACAGAGAAAGGCAGAATATTTTTAAATTACACAAAACACAGGCAGTACCTCAAAGCTTTTTACATATGTGAGTCATCTGTGTGTTCCGCGAAAGAATTTCCGTCAAAATATACCCCTAAGTATTTAACAGACACGACACAGAAAATACGGTTACAGGAACATGATGCACTCTTGGATGTGTGTAACGTAACGAAGCACCAAAAACTGCACCTTACTTCTAACTGAATGACTTTTTTTTACTAAAATATATTCTATCTTTACTGAGTGAGTCGATTGCGTCCTTGCGAGGGTGTCTTTTTCGTGCTGTATTCATGTCTCCCGATGCGTCTTGCATCGATTCCGTGGGTTCATATGATATTTTACTTCCAACTCTGCTGTTCTGTGGACAACCGGTTTTCGGAATTACTGCAGACATGGATATATACTTCTACTACTCAAGATAAATAGATGAATTTATGTCTTATACAAATAAATAAATAAATAAATAAATAAATAAATAAATAAATAAATAAACAAACAAACAAACAAACAAACAAACAAACAAACAAACAAATAAACAAACAAACAAACAAATAAATAAATAAATAAATAAATAAATAAATAAATAAATAAATAAATAAATAAATAAATAAATAAATAAATAAATAAATAAATAAATAAATAAAATTTATATAAAATGCAATTACACATTTTAAAGTTCTGCTTTCGGGCGGACGCAAACTGCGAGGATACTATCATACCGTTCCTATTTTCTGATTGACTAAATGTCAGTAACGAAGAAGAACATTTTTTTTTTCAAGGGAAAGGGGAGGGGGAAAGGAGAGTGAGGGGGGCCTCAGCCCAGGCCGCCTTCAGGCTCCCCAGCAGAACGATGTTTTTTTTTTATTAATGGTACATTCATACCTGGCACATTAAGGCACATTTACCAAATTGAGTTTTTACATGTAGAGAAATAAGAAGCAACCATCATGTGAAGCTTACCCATTTTGCGAAAGTCCTAAATGGCCTGTAAGTGTGATAGTTGCGACCAGCCTAAGTGTTCAAACTTTGTGATCAAATACACTCAAGCTATGGCTCATATTACAATTACTCGTGGTGAAGTCATAATTTTAGCTGTATAGGTAAACGATTCTAATAGGTTTCTGATTTCGGGGATTTTACGCGCCGAAGCTACTGTACAATTGCATATGAGGCGCATCGCATACTATAGTGGAGGGAATTTCAATCACCTAGGGATCATTGGCGTGCGCCAAAATCTCGACGCACTGGCGTTTTCGTTTTTTTTTTTTCGTCAGAGAAATGACCGCCGCGGCCGGGGTCTAACTTGCGTCCTTAGGCTCAGCAGCACAATGCCATAGCCACTGAGCCATCGAGACGGGTTTAAACGCCTCTATTGCAGAAGGTTTGTAAAGGCCCCTGTTTTAGCATTTTGAGCAGCCCTTTTCTTGCATCGGAAGCAGACATGCTCCACCATATGTACTTACATTTGCCGCCGTCATTTTGGGTTGGACGGACAACTAAGGTAATGTGCCACAGCTGGGCCGTCTAAATTCTTCTCGCATTGCCTTGCAGAAAGATGCTTTGAGATTCTATAAAGCAAAACGCGATACAGGTCTGCAGTTCAGGCAACGGGATTTCAAATTACTGTGTCAGGCTGAACAGTTGCGAAATTGGCAGCATATATGAACGGCTCAATAATCGAACAAAACGAGGCGTAGAGGAACAGTAAACAGTGGACAAATGTAGGAACAGTAAATAAGGTTCACGGTAGTTTTGCGACAAGGCAATGCCCATTAAAATGGCCATGAAGAGAACATACAAGTTTGTTTTATTCGAAATATTTGATGTTTTATAGTACCCTCAGCGCTTGTCCGGCGGGAAATGGTGCTTTTAGTCTCGGGGAAATTCAACAATAAATTTCAAATCTCCCACGGCATCGTATATTTCGTCACGTTAACAATGACGTATTATGGGCAGGTTCCTAAAACAAAAGTTAGTATGTTGAATGAGGCTGCCGCTATCTGCAAAACGCGCCTTTGGTTACTTGGGTTACAGCCGGCCTTTCTAGGTGGCGCAGCGATACCTCGCAAGGACAGCTGTTCGCACCCAGTTCTGTTTTGACTTGTACCATATTTTTGTTACGTTTGGTAGTCATCGTTTCCCGAAACGTTAGGTATGACTAGACAAACAGGGTAACACAAGTGGCAGTGTATCGTCAGACAAGCCCAACGCGTCCGACGGCTGTGCTAGGCAGCGCCAACCGCGTCATGCGCAGACCTATCTTTACGTGTTTGCTCGTAACTTCCATTGTTTACCCCACCATTCTTACTGCTGTAAAAATATATACACTAAATTCAAGTGCAACTAGCTCGTTCTGCAAGCTTATAATCCTTTTAATTTGCGTCGGATTTTCCCCGCCTCAGCAAGTCGCAACAACCGGCTCATAATACGCCATAAGTTCAGTGCGGGAAAAAAAAAAGCTGTGGATTCGCACGCCTATCCTCTGTTTTGATACCTATATAGCTTAATTGAGTGAAGTTTACGCTAAAGGAACCCTGCAACACTTTTTCCAACTTTTTTTTTCGAAATCCTTAGTGCTTTCAGAACACAGTCAACAAACACATCCAGTACTTAGAATAGGGGGTCACAAAGTACCTCAGCCAGAAATGCTTCCTCTATACCCATCAGGTACCTTAGAAACTTGCTCAAGAGAGTCTTCTCTCTTTCCCGGCCTTGGCGTTCTTCGAGTGCCCGGATTACGTCATTACGGCGGTGTAGCAGCTATTGGCCGGCTTTATTTCAGTTGCAGCAATAAACGTATTTGATAGCCGCTAAAAAAAAAGCCACAAAAGCAAAGAAAAACCCGAAGGCGTATCTTCTGCGACGAGAAAATCACGCAGTGCCGCTCAGTGCTGGCGATAACTATAGCTTTCGCAGTGCTTCCAGTCGCGAAGGTAAGTGTGAAAGCGTTTATTGGAAGTGTTGCAGAGCCCCATTAAAAGGGGTGTCAGTGTTATTATATCATGGCAATCTTTCAAATGAACCAAACTTGCATATTTTAATGGCCGCTTTAAGTCCAAAGGCCAACTGCATTCAGGGCAGCGGTATATATTGTTACGGACCGACTGGGGTGTGTGTTGCCGCGGCTCTCAGGCTTGAACAGCGCACATCGCAACTCGCCGTTGGGCTTTTCCGCGGAGGACCAGTGACCTGAGGCAAAGCCCCCATACTAAAAAAAAAAAAAAAGCTGTTGGTTTGTACATGCTCCGCCGTGCAGGCGGCCCCGACGTTGCGGCGCAGCCCAAGGGCAGGTGCACGAAAGCCCACCATTTCAAAAGCCCCGTCTAAGTTGCCCCGCGCTGGTTGCCCCTAAGTTGCCCCTCTCTTTATTCTCCGTTTTGGAAAGCCTCTTACTCATAAGCCCCTGACACATTTGCCCCGTGCCAAAAG
This sequence comes from Haemaphysalis longicornis, assembly GCF_048455015.1. Taxonomy (NCBI): domain Eukaryota; kingdom Metazoa; phylum Arthropoda; class Arachnida; order Ixodida; family Ixodidae; genus Haemaphysalis; species Haemaphysalis longicornis. The sequence goes on along the minus strand of NW_027526203.1, from coordinate 369,385,375 downwards.
GCCCTCTTTTTAAGTGCCGTACTCATAATCTAAGCACGTGGTATTCCAGTTCTGTTTCCTTTTTGGCTTTCTAATTTTCCTGTGCGGCATATGAAAGGAGGCGTAAAGACGGGAGAGAAAAAGTAACTTTGACCGACTTTGATGGCTTGTTGTGGTGAATGTTTTCATCCTCTGTGAGTTCATGCCTTGCAATTATCAATTTATTTGTAATGCTAGTCATACATGTTGACACGATATATATATAGCCACCTAAAAGGGCGTAACCTGTCCTTTTTGGTCTTAAAAACCTCCATGGAGAAATATTTCATTTGGGGCTAAATGCCGCACTCGACCACGCTGTGGCCCGGACGAGATGGCACCACCAAAGCCCTCGGAGACAACAGGTTTCGTGTGCCACTGGGCTACGCCACAGGCGCGGGCATGACGAAGTTCAATGCGTGGTTATCTCTACCGCTGCAGTGGGCTTAAAGTTCCCCTTACTTAGGCCATGCATCCAAATTAGCGCTGCTAAGGGTGGAAGGCATGCATCCCAGTGCTAGTTCGCTTTTTTTTTTTTTGGGGGGGGGGGGGGGGGGGAGGAGACGTGGAATTTTGATAACCACGCGAATAAAGCGATTTGGAAGACAGCTGTCCTGCCTTCTGAGTTATGTGTCCGAGCGTTTCGCTCCGTTTATCGTTTTCTTGAGATGGTCATAAAACATTATCATACTATTTCTAAATCATTTAGGCACCGAAAAATAACGTTTCTTCGTATCGCCATGGGAGAATTGCACGGGAAACCTGGAATCCTTGTTTTTGGCACGCGGGGATTATGCCGCGGGGCCATTGTTCGCGAGGCATTTGATACACGGGGCTAACGTCGTGGGGCTTTTGCGACGAGGCTTCTGCGCCAGGGGCAATCGTGATACACACGGCCCAATAACCGTCTTGCGCGCACGCGCAGGGTTGACGCGGCGGCTCTTCGTGGTGTCTGACTCATTGTCTCTCTGACTAAGTGAGAGTGATTTTGTTCCATCGGGTTGAAACTTATCGAGGCCTGCTTGACCGATGGAGGGAAGAATATAACAGAACGATGCAGTTCGTTTGTGACAGAGATCGAGGACACTGCCCTGCCCGTTTGAGTTTTCATCTTTTAAACACACCAGTGTGCTACTGTACCACTGTTTTTCTCTGCTTGCCGCGTATTAAGCAGTTAGGCTTAGGCTTTGGCTCTTCGTCGTCGGAACGGAAACAAATCTCCTGCGAACCGCTCGCCAGCCACCCTGCATCGACACGACAGGGGCCGCACTCGTACTCCTTCGCCCTGTGACAATGTGCCACCGGCGCTGTATACATAAAAACTGAAACCATCCTCTTGAGGGAGTAAACAGCCGAACAATAAAAACAACTGAAATGACGGTGGTGACGGGGAATTTGGAAATGTAGAGATCAGGTTAGGAACTATCGGATACGAGCAGGGCACACAACATACATTGAGGAGTCCTGGAAAGAATACCCAGATATTTTATCAACGTAATCAGCAAGGACACTGAAGCTTTTGCAAAAAAGTTGCTCAAGATGAAAGTTGGATGGAGGAGGACGAAAGGCTGAACAAAGCGGACGTCGCATGGTAGCATCGAGAAAGACTTCAGAGCCTAAAGTCCCGAGACGAAGTGGCTCATGTATCGAGCGAGAAGGAGAACATGAATCGGAACCGGAACTTACCAATATTTGGTGCATAGCCAACGAGTGCGCCTTGTGTACGCCGTGACGTTAAAATTTTTTAAGGCTGTGTACGAAATGAAAAAAGAAAAAGGTAAACGTTTGACTAATTATGAGCTCTTGGTGTAGCTGTACTGGAACCATCTTTGCTGACGCTTTTCAGTGAAGTATAGTGCAGCAAATTTCCATCATTGCGTATGTGTGGGTTGATCGGCATGATCCTGCTTCTGAATTTTCAACGTTGGGAAAATGTGTAGCAGCATAATGATAATTTTCATGTGGATAAAAGAAAAGGTGAGAGAGGAACACTACACGCAATACAGATCGCCCAAAGCGCGCGTTTGATGCCGGAGATGCAAGGAAATGTCCGCACACTTGTATGATATGAACTCTCTATCTGGAAGAAACACGCGTAAAAACGGTAGTTAAGACGAAGAAAAAATTGGTCGCCATCCTGCCCTGCAAAAGTGGATGCCCAGCAAAGTTGTTGTAAACCACTACCGATGGTGATGGAGGAAGGTTTGAAATGTTTATCGTTGTCTCGGCGGGCTTGTCGCTTGTGCTCGGCTAGTGTCACTAGATAAGGGTACATAGTATCTCCACGTTTTTCTGATATTGTCCCGTGCCGCCGCCATGATCCTTAATCAGTTCGCACTACGTGACATTTGTTTAGACTGCGGCGGTTCATGGGCGCAGCCGTTTTGTTGTTTATGCGTTTTAGTCGGTCAACTTTAGTTGGTCAACTTTGGTCGGTCAACTTAAATCGGTTCATCCTGTCACCGTAAGTGACGTTACCAGTGCCGTCCATGTCTGTATTCTCCCCTTGTGTAGCGTCTTAACACTGGTTCCCACTTCAAAGACTATGAACCAACTGGCCCAGCTTTCTACCTTAGTCAACTCTGGTGCACTTAGCCTGTCCTCCCCGCTCTGCGGCTGCGGGCGACTGACTTCGTTCCCAATGCAAATCAAAGGTAACGCGTGTAAAAGAACTTCAGCAGCAGAAGTGTGTCCAAAGGTGCCGTTTTGCTGCATCTTCGGTAGCGTTGTTAACAAAGGACCCGGTCGAAATTAACGGCGAGGCCATAGATGCGGCAGTCTCGCAACACTGATAAATGTCAAAATGGCCGCCATTTGTGACTTGCGTGCCTCAGTGGCGGTACCTTATCTACTGACACTACGTTCGGCTTCTCTGGCGGCAAGTGCTGGGTCCTGCTTAGCCTGATGCAGGCGCTCGGCGTCTCGGGCAAGAACTGCTCTATTTAGTGACACCAGTCCTGCCTAGCCTTCAAAGATAATCTGCAAACATAATCTTTACCAGGAACACATAATTGGGGTTCCTACTGTAATCAGGCGCCTTATCCATAATGCGGTTTCGGTGCTTGTTCTGTGGTTTCCTTAAACGAATTCTGAGCTCTCTGCTGTATGCCTGAATAGCCTGACGCATGCTCTCGGCGTCTTAGACCTTGGGGCCCTGGCGTTTTTGCCCACGGAGATGATACTGTCGGGGGGGGGGGGTAGAGGTATAAAGCTTCGCTGTAAAAGGCAGATGTAAACACCGTTAAAAAGACGCCAAAGGCTGAATAACTTCTGTTTCAACTGGAAAATGACCTCTTCCGCAGCTTTTTCTCAGCTTTTGTTTAACGGCCAACGACCCGTTGTTTGCTTAGAAAGAAATCATTATCTCTCCTGCATCCCTTGCATATACAACTTCATGGCGTTAAAGGGACATTGACGTGTAGAAAGAGGTTGGCTTGTATCGGTAGATCACAGTGGCGAAAATACAAATATATTACTCGCAGCAACGGTAGCAATGACCTATAATGCAGACAGTAACGACTTAAAATGCAGAAAATTTTTAAAGCCTCTAAACTGTTATTGCTGCCCCAAACGTTTTCTGGCACTACGATCCTGTGCCGTCGCAAGCCGTGAAGGTTGAAACCGTATTGAAAAACTCGCCTAAACAGTTTGCTGAAACAAACATGAAAGCAGTTACATTATATACGTAATTAAATATTTTTCCCCCCAATTCACGCTGCGAAGTTGGTTGGAAAGCAAAGCTTTAAACGGCACCCAAAACAATTGCCCATGTGACGTCACTTGAATTCACACACGTGGAAAAGAGTGAAACCAGATATTCCGCCAGCCATTACCTGGAATTCGCGGGGGCGGCGTCCCGAACGCAGCAGCGTCGGCCACGGCCGGGCTAGAGTAGCGGAAGCCGCCGCTGTAGCCCGGCCGTGCGTCGGCACATAGAAAACGGAGAGGAGCGTCTTTCGAGGGTGAGATAGCGGAACTTAGCCATCCTGATGTGCTAGCTCGGGGCTACTCCACCGCGCAACACAAGCTCAGACACCGAAACAACTCGGCATGTGAGCTCAGTGATTCCCATTTATACCGATTTAAACTAGTTAATTAAGTAAGTTTTAGAATTGCGAGAAAGCTGAGGGAACTTTTATAACCGCTATTTATCAGAACCAGTTTCTCCTTTCGCCATTTGCAATACTTCTTAAAACACAACCGAATTAATATTCACAAATTTAGAAAACGGAGTACCATTCGTGGCAAGCCGTGCGCAAAAGGTAGCGTTTCTCTAGCGGCCAGATGTCTGTATGTGGACATTTTGTTTTCCTGCCCTGTAAACCAATCCTTAACGCATATATTCTGTACGACCACTCAATTCCGTCGGGTCCGTGTTACCGACGAGGTGCTGTCGAACAAGTTAATCCAGCCGTGCGAAGGAAGCGCCAAATGGACGCGAAGCAGCGCCAGAACTGGCCCAAAAGGACCGTCGCTGAAGCAGGCACTTGCGCGCTGGGAACCCTGGGTAACCATTCGCCGCGCCATCTACACTGTAACCATTCGCCGCGCCATATCACACAAGCCGAGCGGTGGCCACGGAACGAGTTAAAAGTTTTTTAGCAAACGCTTTTCCCGCTGCGCCCGCGCGCTCTTCACCGCAAAGCGGTGGGCGCGCGTACATTGTACATACTTTGTACAAAGGGGCCATGAAGACAAAACACAAGTTTGGTTCATTCGAAAGATTGCCTGGTTAGAATCACTTTTAAAATAAACTTCGCTCAAATAAGCTATAGAATTAGGGAAAAAGGGAATGACCATGCCACTACCAGCTCATTTCCTGCACTAGAACCTGTGACGTAATATGCAGAACTGTGTGCATGGCTGAGGCCTGGAAACGTAAAGTCAAGTTATGCAGGGCTTATAAGCTTGCAGAAAGAGCTGTTTTCGCTTAACTGTAATGCATATTGGGACGTGGCGTTGCCTTACGTCACGTTCGCTTACAATTCGTCCCCTCACGAGACTGCAGGCTCGTCCCCATTCTACTTGCTCTACGGTGGCGAACCATCTTTGCCGCTTGAAACCCTTTTACCGCCTTCTTAGCCCACAACTGAGTATGCCGAAGCCGCCATCGCTCGTGCCGACCACGCTCGCCAAGTTGCCCGCTTTAACCTCCTCTCATCCCAAGTCGCCCAAAAGGCGCGATACGACTCCCGACACCGAAACCTTTACTTTCCGCCGGGATCACTTATCCTGGTGTGGTCGCCGTCGCGCCGCGTGGGACTTTCTGAAAAACTCCTCTTTCCCTATTCTGGTCCTTACCGTGTCATCCGACAAGTCACCGATGTCACGTACGAAATATCACCGGCCATGCCATCGCCAACTTCCCACCGCTCAACAACGGACGTTGTTCCCGTAGCCCGCCTGAAATCGTACCACGGTCCACGACCTGCGTCGCTATAATTAGCACCGAGACGGCGCTTTCAGCCGCGGGGGTTATGCTACGCAGAGGAAGAGTTTGTACATAGCCTATGTATGTATCACATTGGGACATGTGCGAGGTAGTAGCCAAAAGAAGATGATGGTAGCGCGTTCGGCTCGGGTAACGAGCTAGACGACGAAGTAGAAGAGGATCTTTCGCCTTGCCTCCGCGGTGCTCCAAGGATTGTAAATACTGTAACGTGGCGGCAGGACACAGATGAGACGAACGATGCGATGGGGTGAAGCGATCTATTCACATTATGTACAGTGCGGCCATGACAGAGCTCGCGCAAGGTTCGCGCCAGGCACTTCGTCGTCGTCGTCGTCGTCGTCATCGTTGTTGGTTCAAGGAGCTGTCAGGCATTGTCCACCTTAGTCCCGTAAGAATACACTGTGCGGATGCCTCTTGTACCGCCTGGCTTCACGTCTTCCTTCACGTCACCGTAACAATATATTGATTTTATAGCAGTAAGAATTGTGGGGAAAACAATGGAAGTTACGAAAGTACACGTAAACATAGAATTTCTAGTGCGCGCTGCTGTTGGTACTGCGCGCACAGCAATCTGGTGCTTTGGCGTCCTCTCACATGACACTGCCGATTGGCGCAAGCGACATTGTCGTTCGTGACCCTGTTTGTCGAGCATACCCCATGTCTCACGAAACTACCTACCGTAACAAAAACAAGCCAGGTGCATATACGGTCAGAAACAAAGCAAAGGCGGACAGTGGTCCCGCGCAGTACGATGGCGCCATCTAGGAGGACTGATGGTAAAGAAGGCGTTCCCTGGTCCGCACCAGACTAAACAGCGCGCTAATTTTCGCTTGAAGACCTGTCCATATTACGTCGTCGCAGGCCTTACGAAACACGCGATTTGGCGGGAGAACCAAAATTTTACCTTAAATTGATTGTTATCTCAATGAATAGAGCATCGTTTGCTGTCGGACAAACGCTGGGGGCACTATAAAACTAAATCTTTTGTATAAAACAAACTTGTATTTTTGTATACACGGCCTCTTTAAAGGAGCCATAAGACAAAACACAAGTTTCTGTTATTCGAAAGATTTCGTGTTTTATAGTGCCTCCAGCGCTTGTCCGAATGCAAACGATGCTTTATTCACTGAGAAATTAATTATTATAAGTTAAATTTTTGATTTTCCCTCTAAATCGCGCGTTTTCGTGGTCTGCAATGACATCACAGGGCCTTGTTTACCGTTAGTGAACCTAGATGGCGCCACCACAGCGCGGCAAGCCGTTTTCTGCCCTTGGTTTGTTTGTGAACGTATCTGTACCTGGCCTGTTGTGTTCATGGAGACAATCGTTTCGTGAAACATGGTGCTTGCTCGACAAATACGGTCACGTAAGACATCGTCGCTTGCGTCAACCGGCCAGTGTCGTTTGAAACAACCCCAAAGCCCCGCAGTCCTGTGCAGCTAAACCAAGCATAGTGCGCGCAGTACCAACAGCAGTGCGCATCGGTACTTCTATGCTTACGTGTGCTTTCGTAACTTCCACTGTTTGTCCGCCATTCTTAGGGCTTAAAAAAGAATGTGCCCTAAATTTAGGCGCAAATAGCTCGTTCGGCAAGCTTATAAGCTCTGCCTAATTTGCCTTTGCTTTTGCCGCCCTCCGCCAATCGCAGAGCTGTCTAGTATGACATCATAGGTTCTGTTGCGGGAAATCAGCTGGTGGGTCGTATGACCATTCCCTTTTTCCTAATTATGTAGCTTATTTGAGCAAAGTTTACGTAAAAGTGGTAGCAGTATGATTCTAACGAGGCGATCTTTTGAATGAATTAAACTTTTCTTCATGGCTCCTTTAATGACCAAGTGTTCATTTCAATTGGGGGGGGGGGGGGGGTGGGGGAAAGGGGGCTAACGATGTCACCACGCAGAAAACTTGACCGAGTCTCCAAGCATCACCAGGCATAAACCTAGCCGAACCAAGAATAAACAAGGTGGGGCCGCCAGTTTCGCTGTTTGCTCAGTCTTCGCGCCATTAGTGTGAAGCTGCCCTAATTACTCTAACAGCGGAGCTCTTTAAACGGACCGTTATGCGTCCGTCGCACCAAGAAACTAGAAGTGTGAGGGAAGTGACGAGGAGGCAAGGAGTCCACTCGCAGGTGTTGGGAGAGCGCACCTGAAGAAAAAAAAAAAATTAAGATTAGGGAGGTCAGGGAACCGAATCCGGGTACCTTTACGCTGGGAAACCGGCAATATAACCACTGGACCACCCCAAAAGCTTAAGTGGTACGTTGCTAGCACCGGCGGGGAACAATAATATGCGCAGCCGATTGGAAAAAAAAAAAAAGTTGTGCTGACGCGCAGTGCGCAACACCACCAAGGAAAACAGCCAGTATATATGAGCCAAATATGGTTAATTATTAAGCGGAAAAAAATAATTTGCCGCGTATCTGCTCCATTCGTTGCGAATGTCGCCGAAAGACGATAGTCGACTGGCGCCCCTTCCGAGTAAAGGGCCTCCATCCACTTCCCCGCTCACCTGTCATGCTGCTCCTCTCCCGTCTCGTTCTCCCCGTCTCGTTGCGAGCGCCGTTGCAGAACTCTTCCTGTGTACATTGCACGTTTTTTTTTTGCATTAGTAATTCTACGTTTATTGCACGGTCATAAGTGTACTGAAAGTTTAAACCGACCACGCAGTGGTTTGAGGTAGTTCCTCGCCTGAGCCGCCATTTTAAGTCCCACTTTGCAACATTCAGAGTCCAAAACGTCTGTTTTCAATCACACTGGCAATAGCGCATGGCACCAGTATATAATCCTGTGTTTTCCAAGTTCACTGAGAACACTGTGCTACCCGAACGTCGTAATTATCAATTGAATTTCAGTTTCGTCTAGTATGCCCAGGAAGGGTTCGTCCACAGCAGATTCCGTCATTCATGACTGCCGGTACTTCGAAGAGCAGTTGCAAGGAAGTGTACTGCAGGTTTCCAGTGGCTATATAATGTGGACTTTTCTCACATTCGCAAACTTCCTTTGCGGTTGAACTCTTATCCGGAGATTTTTCAATGAGCAACCCTTAGTCCCACCGGCTACAAAGGCGCAAATCACACGCATCTCCGATCAAACTCATGCGGCCATCTGAAGACCGGAAGTGTGTACTGAAGGGTATTGGACGCTCACAAGTTTCACTCCTCAGTGCCCCTTCCCTTGCACAGCTTTAGCGTTCACCCCGGTGAAAGACGAGTCATCGTCCATCCTTTGCTTTTCTCCCATCAGAGTGAACGCCAGCCTCTCATAATGCCGAACTGCCTCACCTCTTCGCCTGCGAAAGACGTGTTTGCGGTGCTACAGTGGGAGAAGACGATTTGCGTTGATTGATTGATTGATTGTGGGGTTTAACGCACCGACGCAACGATTGCGATGAGCCGCGCCGTAGTGGAGGGCTCCGGATTAATTTTGACCACCTGGGGATCTTTAACGTGCGCCACCATTTCGTACACACGGGCGTTTATGCTTTTAGCCTCAACCAGAAAAGCGGCCGCAGTGGCCGGGAATCGAACCCGCGTCCTCGTGCTCAGCAGCGCAACGCCTTAGCTACTGAGCCACAGCGGCGGGTTGATTTGCGTTCCCACCATGCAGGCGGAAGCGAAGCTTCGCTGCTTTCAGTGCGGCTTATGGACACTGCGAAAATGCTGCATCGTTTGCTTCAGCGGCGCCTTCCTTTCTTACATATAGTATGACTTTATCAACGGCCAGTGGTTTGTATACGGAAGTGCTGTCCCAATCCGCTTGGTGGCATCGGCGATAGGGATTGAACCAAGGCTCCTCAGCGCAGGCGACGTTTTTCATATAGAAAAAAAAAAAAACCTTATGCGCGGCTCCATCATTTCCCTTATGGTCGCCAGACTAGTGTTTCAAGTGCCTTGTGGTGAAGCAGACACACTGACATTTTCAAGAGCGGAACGAAAGCCTGCCCAATTAATCGAGGGGCGCGGGGTGTTCGCGTACTGCGCATTTGAAAATTTATTTTATTGTCGTAGCTTCATCGCACTGATACATGTCGGCCGGTTGGATTGAGAAGAACAGGCAAAATAATATATCACGTATCCTTCAGAGACGTTTTGTTTCTTCTTCTGTTTTCTAACGCTTGGAACGTAACAGCAGCTTTAAGAATTGCTTAAAAGGGTCATGCAGACAAAATACAAGTTTGCTTTATTCGAAATATTTGGTGTTCTATAGTGCCCCCAGTGCTTGCCCGGCAGCAGACGATGCTTTATTCACAGAGAATATAATCAATTTAGGTTGAAATTTTGATTGCCCCGCCAAATCGTCTGTTTCGTGACGTCTGCTATTACGTAACAAGGACCGGTCTTCAAGCGAAAGTTAGTTCGCTGTTTAGTCTGCAGTGGACCGAGGAACGCCTCGTTTACCTCCAGTCCTCCTAGATGGCGCCACCATACTGCGCAGGACCGCTTCCGCCTTTGCTCGGTTTCTGGTCGTATTTGCCTCTGGCTCATTTTTGTTACGGCAGGTAGTAATCGTTTCGTGAAACATGGGGTATGCTCGACCAGCAGGGTCAAGCAAGAGTGTTGCTACGCCGATTGGACAGTGTCGTGTGGGACAACCCCAAAGCGCCGGACTGCTGTGCAGCTATAACAAGCATAGTGCGCAGTTCCAACATCAGTACGCATTCGTGCTTCTATGTTCACGTGTGCTTTCCGAACTTCCATTGTTTACCCAACCCTTACGGGTATAAAATGGATATGCATTACATTTGGGCGGAACCAGCTCTTTCTGCAAGCTTGTAAGCCCTGCCTAACTCGCGTTTGCTTTTGCCGGCCTCAGCCCATGGCACAGCTGTGCATATTACGTCATAGGTTCTTGTGCGGGAAATGAGCTAGTGAATCGCATGACCATTCCATTTTTCCCTAATTGAATAGCTTATTTGAGCGAAGCTTAGTTAAAAATTGTGTCAGAATGATTCTAACGAGGCAATCTTTCAAATGAACCAGACTTGTGTTATGTCTGCATGGCCCCTTTAAGCTCTGTGCTGTTGAGCCCCTGGATAAGGGTTCGATCCCGGCCACAGCGGTTGCTTTTCAGATGGAGGCAGAAAGTGAAAACGCCCGTATAGAGATTTCGGCGCCTTACTAATAAACTAGAAAGCAAGATTAGGTCGGCTGAGCGGGCCATGGAACGAATAATGTCAGGAGTAACACTCAGGGGCAGCAAACGAGCTACCTGGATCAGAGAACGAACTAGGGTAGAAGATATCATAGTTCAAATAAAGAAAAATAAATGGTTTTGGGCTGGCCATGCAGTGAGATGAACCGACAACCTGTGGACAATAGGGTAACAGAGTGGATATCGAGAGACGGGTCTAGATAAAGGGGAAGGCCATTAACCCGATGGAGGAATGAAATAAAGAAATTCGGGTGCAAACTGTGGACTCGAGCAGCACAGGACAGGAGCGGTTGGAGGTCAATGGGAGAGACCTTCGTGTTGCAGTGGACCTGAGCGGGCTGATGACGAATGAATGAATGAACGTGCATGCCAAAACGTGCTCTATGCCAGAAAACAACGAGACGAGCATTAAAATAATTTTGCTTTCGGGGCCGCCGAGCCGCGCAATCCTTATATATTCGCTAGCCATTTGGTCATCCATGAGGGAGTGTAGGTTTTCACTGTGACATCAAGACTGTTTTGCGTGGATCATGACAAGTATGACGCTACACGATGAATACGTGGTTTGAAGCGTATACCGTGATTCCCCTTAAGTTGGTAGATGATAACTAAATGCTTCTAACTTGATCGCTTGCACTTAAGAGACGAGGTGAACGAACCGGGCACTAAATAACACGTTCGTTTTAGAGTGAGTCTTTTTCTTTATTTTTTTACTCTTTAGGCCTTTTTTATACGGCCACATGCGAAAGACGTGCCATATGCTTCGGTGAATTTGCCGTACTTCACACGGAGAACTCCAAGAGCAGCAGTACTTCATTCTGATACGTTTTGTGGTCAGTATAGAAGGTTCCGTGCACTCTTCGCCGATTACTTTATTCGTCAGCCTTCCCGTGCACGATGCGAGTGGACACATCCTGCTTGGCCAACAGCAAAATGCCCTTGCAAACACTCCGCGTCTGCAGCCAATCACGCCAAGCACACAGAACGAGAGAACCAAAGCTCGCGTTCTGATAAAGCAGCTGGCAAGATCAGCGAGTGATCAAGTGACGCGCGGAGGTTCATGTTCGCGGCCTCCTCGCAGCCACTGGGCGCTTGCGGGCTTCCGTGGGGCGCCGAGTGTGGGCAAACTTCCGTCCGCCGTCGGCCGCGCTGCTGATGGCTTTATCGGGCGGCCGATAGATGCGCCGCCCATGCCGAGGGTCTGCCTCATTAGAGGTGCTCAATGAAGCCCAAAAGTCGAGTGCCCTCCTCCCGAGACACAAGGGCGCTGACATAATTGATCCCGTGGCGGCAAACGAGCGCAGTTTGGGGAAACTTTCCGGAGAAGCACTTTGACGGCGAGATTAGCTGGGCGTGCGTGGGCTTTCACCCCTCGCGGACCAGATGGAAGAGCGTAATGGGCTGCAGCCGAATAGGCGTCCTTCGCGCGCAAGCAGCCCGCCGGCTCCGCCAAGGTCTCCCAGCGCTGGATCGTCAACCCTAATTAGATCGCTTTATTGGCGCGGGCCACTTCGGCGGCGCCCGAGCGTCAAGCGTCGCCTCTTCTCCGTGGCCTCCTCCTTGCAACGGACTCTAACGCTGCATTGACGCAATCGGGCCTCTCTTCACAGATCTCGGGCTCCGCTGAGATGGGCCCTGCGGCGAGTTTTGGAGCTGCACGTCTCTATCCGACCCCCTCCCCACGACAGTCATCGGTGCATTATTGGGAGGATAACGTACCGCCGGACCTCGAGGCACGCTGCCTCTTGCTGCGGGGCGCACAGTGGAGCCTTGGCCAGCCCTGGGAGCGTTTCACAGCGGAACATGAAAGCAACTTTAATTCTGACATCCCAACGTGGAACAGCACACTTACTGTATTCTTATTAGCTGTGTCATAAAAGCATAGCCTTGTCATTGGACAGTGCAAAGGCAGTCTTGTTGCACTGGCAGGTAATGCAATGGGATGTGGATCAACTTACGCGCCCATTTGATTCATTTCTGATGTAGGCGCAAAACGAAAATGCCAGTGCGTTTAGGTTTTGGCCGACATTAAAAAATCTCAATGAATCCGTAGCCCGCCACTGCGGTGCGCCTCAGAGCCCCTGTGTTCCTTCGGCGCGTAAAACAACGAATATATATTTCAATTCATTCAAATATATTTTTCATTTATGCCGTTCAGTCCTGCTGATATGAAATAGCTTGTATCTTAAATTTAAGCTCGACTTCACTCGTGCATAGCTCCTTATTAAGTTCGGTTGCTTCAAGAACCGGCTGAACAACATGCACATTTAAATTTGCTTTTATTACGTTGATTGGTTTTATTATATAGTAGTAGTAACATGTTTCCGAATTAAATAACCACATTACAATTGTTTCACTTATTGTGTCATCTCGCGCTAAAACTTGTGTCTAAACTACACACTTGGCAATGTTTAAGCACTTAGCACATGACAACTTGGTTGGTGCTTAATAAACAATAAGTGGCCGAGACCAAGTAAGCAAATTTTAGCAGCGTTCCCAACTTTCTTTTCTATCTTTTGGTTGTGGAACCTAAATATATTAGACTACAGTTAGAACTGTCAGCCCAGCTATTAATATTTCTGACGTTTTCGAATGTTATTTATCGGCATGGCAGTTTCTAAAAAAAGAAATTCTCAGACGATCACCCCAAGCTGGCGCCACCCACAGCAACTATGTAGAGTAATAGTATTATGACGATTCTCCAGTAAATGACTGTACTTCATATGGTATGTCCTGAAATAGTCGCTTTTAAACGACGAAAAAATGTTGATGTACTCTATATAAGACGACCCTGTGGTTAACCTTCTCCCCCATGCACTCGAGTGACAACTCCAAGCGCCAACAAAGCAAATATGGCGAATGACAGCTACGTGCACACCATTTGACTCAAAAACGCCACCTGCGCATGTGGCACTGCGCAATGTAGAACGTCATGCTTGCATTGCGTGATGCCACAGGGCGAACTGAACTTTTGAGTCACATCGTGGGTGCAACATCGTCATTCGCCGGAATTTCATTTTTGCCTGCATGGTTTGGTTCATTTATTGCACTGTGGTGAAGCTGAACCACAGGATTGTCATAGAGCGTAAGTGGAAGACCGACGCGGAGGACCCTCTACGTGTACGAGTAAAGTATTTTTGTGTTGCCAGTTTTAATCAAACCTCCGGTGGATATGTATCATGAGTCGTGTGTGCGTGGGAATAGGTCTGGAGCAGCATTATGTATTTTTGGCGTTGCTACTTCCAGCACTGACGAAATATAGAAGCGATGATGACCCCTTCTTTTGTCTCCTGAGCTAGAAAGCTTCAATACAAAACCCACAATTACAGGTCGTTGCCAACAAATACTTGCGGCCGAGTGCGTGCTTGGAAAATGCTGCTTCCGCCGTCAAGCAAATTTTTTTTAAATTACACTCAGAGACCTTGCCCGTTAAAACTTGACTAAACCTGAGGGATATATCTGTGGCTTCCAATTATTGCATGCCTCCTGGGCCGTGCTTACAGAACATGGCTCCATTACTGTAAAGAAGACAGATAATTTTACGATGTCCTGGAGAGAGCACTCAAAAGATTTCGACTTGATTGCTCGTAGTGCGCATTATATTCTTGCACCTCATGAAGGACGATAATGCCGCTTGTGATATTTTTTTGAAGACGATCGTCTTTCTGGGAAAACGTAAACCCGAAAATTTTAGTCTGTCTCACCCGGCCGAAACTTGCCAGAATTCGTGGACGAGAAGTTTATATAGGCAAAACTTTTCCAAATCTCATTTTCTGGAAACGCACTTCGTGCTTGTCACTCGTGTTCAGCAAAAAGAAAACATTATGCATATTTGTGGCAAAACGTCAATACATCCCTGGTATTTGCAATGTTTTAAATAAAAACTCATGGCTGGTTGATTTTTGTCATAGGAAATAATAAAATAAGCGTTTTTGAAAACATTCTTTTGACCCAGGAGTACAAAAGCGCTAGTTGGCGAGCCTATAGACCTCGTGGCGGCATTCCAAGAAGTCCAACAGTAGCGAAAGGTTCCAGTAGATAGCGCGCGAGCAGTGGAACGCGGGAACATTGAATTGACTCTAGCAAACCGCCACCGTGTTTATCGTGGGAGGAGCGATACGGGAGGCGAAGAGCGTGTAAGGTGGGTGAAAGAGAGGAGAGACATTTACGCTTATTTACATTTATTTGAGGGCGGCAGAGGATTCTCGTTTTTCGAGGACGTTTGCAGCGAAGTGAGCAGATACGCGGCCACTTTTTCTTCTTCTATATAATAGCCCTAAATAGCCAACAGTAGACCGGCATCTTAGGTAGACAGACTAAGATTTTTTTAAGCAGCACGTACAGTCAAACGATCATTGACCTGAAATACGTATACAAGGAAAGTGGCCCCGAACAACCGGACCTCTGCCACTCGAATGTTCACGGTTACCAGAATGTTTACATAACATTGTTCGTGCTGTTTGGTGTTGTTTTTGCTCTCGTCCTTCCACCTAGAACTCAAAGATTGTTATTTGAAAATAGATCCGGCATATAACGTCGCTTCGAGGTGAAGAACAACCATGCACAAAAAATAAGGTCTCGTGGTTATGATTCCCGCTTGAGAGGCAGATCAGCTTGGGTTAGATCACTAGGACTTCCGAACTTCAGGACTGTTTCCTTAAGACCCGCGATCGGCAGAGCATGAGCCGTGATGACGACGGACACATTTCGGCGGATACACGGGGACTCCCACATGGCCGGCTACTTCAGTCGGCGATGGAGCCGCGCCGGTGTAGACAGATGTCGCTGTAAAAAAAACCAAGCTTCGCGCGATGCACTCGAATCACGAGTGTATCGAATTCACGTGTCCTTGAACACTTTTTAAACTTATTTCAAGGTCTGAGACGCTTTTAGAATATTATCAGTAAGAACCTTTACTACTCAGATACGGTTCCCACGAAAGATCACAGTAAGATAATGCTGCTCGAAGTACGTCGAATGACTAGAAACTTCCAACTGAAAACCGAAAACTTGCTCAAAATATTTTCTCTCTTTCCAGCGTTCTTCAAATATCAGGCATTCTTTCTTCGCTTACGTGACATCACAAGCAATATCCCCATTTTGGCCATTTCCTTTCAGTTGGAGCAATAAAAATTATTCGGTAGCTCGGTAGCCACAAACGAAAGCAAAGCAGGGACTAAAGAAATTGGCTCCAATCCACGCTGTGAAAGTAGTTGGACTGAGAAGTTGTTAACTACACCCAAAACGATTACCCATGCGACGTCGCTTGAAATCACACACGTGGCTCCACAAAGAGTGACACCAGAGACCCTGGCAGCCGTTACCTGGGTTTCGCGGGGGCGGCGTCCACGCAACCAAGCTACCGAACGCAGCAGCGACGGCAGAAAGAAAACGGCGAGGAGCGTCTCGCGAAAGGGGAGAAGGAGGAGGGCGGGCCGCGCGGTTATAAGCCGCGTTTACATGAATGCGACAAGTGGCGCATCGCATCGCATCGCATCAATTTTCGAGCGCATCGCTTCCATGTGAACGGGGCTAATGCGCTAGGAAAGCGCGTCGCATTAATGCGCCAGACCGGGGTGGATTGAGACGCGTAAGTCGACTTTCGAAGTGCATGTAAACGCGAGCGCATCGCATTAGAAATTATGTCGACAAGAAAGGTAAGCCCTGCAAACCCAGCTTTGCATTTAAAAACGTCTAAATCGAGTGTAAGACGCCAGAAAATGCGAGTCGTGAAATAAGAATAGAACCAGCCGTGCCGGAAGCTTTGGAAGCCCCAGAAACGCTGCTTTACCTTCGATGTGCGACACCGTATGGCGCCACCATCGCACCAGGGGTAATGCGCTACATGTAAACGCTAGCGCATCGCATTACTCGTGATGCGATAGGAAATCTGACGCGCTGCTATCGCATTCTGTCGCATTCATGTAAACGCGGCTATAGGCGCTAAACAGCGCCCAGAAGGCGACACGGAGCCCGCGACACCCAGCGCCCCCTTCGCCAGATATGCGCAACACTGGGTCGGTCCCCGCAAGCCGGTAGGCTGCTGGCTCTGGGGCGCTCTTCTTTTTGCAGCGCGGATGAAGCATATTAGACGCCCCTTTTGGGCTTAAAACGAAGCAAGAGATTGTAAAGTAATCCTGCCACATAGTGCATGTGAATGAAGAAGGATTTATTCGGTTGAACTCGCGTATAGGAAGGCATATAGAGGCCGCATAGGAGTGATGCCCAGAAGAGAAACGCTTGTACAGCCTGCCTGCGGGGCAAACCTTTCTCGAGATCAGCATGTATCGCTTCAAAAGAAAACGTAATTTATATTGTTCAATCCACAAAAGAGGAGACTTTGTCTGCAAATATATCAGATGTTGCGCGATATTTCCGCGCGGGGTATTCCATCCATGTGAGTGCACTTGCATGCGACTGCAGAACTACTAACTGGACCACATGGGAGTTACATATAGGTCTTTGATCCGAATGCGATGCTCCATACATGTAACAGTATGAAATTCACGTCTGTTGGGGTATAGTGAAAGTGCGGACGTTAATAAGTACCCGCTTCGCCGAGAAACTTTTGGGCTTCCAGTTGTAGCCCAGTACGCTAGTTGCACATATGTAAACACGCCCCGAAAAAAGAAACTCTTCACGAGAAGGCTATCACAACAACTTCCTTAGGGCAGGGATGGGATGGGGGGAGGGGTAAGCAGAACATCTCATAGGCGTATAAGAATAAATTACGGAATATTCATATTCGGGTATTTGTTTTTCTCTCCACGCCAACGGGTTCGCCAGGCGACCTCCGTTAGGAAGGAATAGTAGCGCTTTTATTACCGTCTACACCTTTGCAATAAAAGTCACGGGAAAAAAATTTAGTCCCCTGAGTACACTCCTCACTGGTCCAGAGTGACCGCAGTCACAACGGATGGGATAAATAAAGTTTGTCCTCCTCCTTCTCCTCCCCGAACGAGAAATTTTTTTCCTGCGTACATAGTTCCAACGTTTATTGCGGCACGTCCTAGCTCTATTTTTCTTTGCTTTTCAGTGGCTTAGACAACAATTTCATTGTTTCTTTTGCAAGAAGAGGCGGTAATTTTATGCTATCCAAAAGCTCGCGAAACATTTGGGAACGTTAACGCCTATAAGTGTCCACGCCCCATAGGTGGTTATATGTATTTAATACAGCGGTATAAGCACGTGGAATATTAGATGAAGCAGAGTAGAACCGCTGGGTGATAAAACTACAATGCTATAACTGTGCTTGGGGGCCCTCTTTGTTACCAAATGTAAAGCGCACTTATGTGTATTGACCGCCTGCTAACCAGCCTACTAACAAGCTGATCGTACACCACGACACCATGTAATCCGTTGGCTTAGTGTGACCTTTTCAAGAGTCAGTAACCATGCTTGGTATCTGCGAAAAAAAAACAGAGAAGAAGAATCCGGGGGAGAATGCAAAGCCTTGAACACATGCTTCCCAGTTGTGTTAGCCTACGGCTCGGCACCGAGGCGACAGCATTTTATCAGCGCCCCGTTTTATTTAAAGACTTCCCCCGACTATATAACATTTTGCATGACTTTGTAGCACTATGTAGTGCATATACGCGCAAATAGCGTTATAACACACGTTTTTTGCAAAGTTTCGTTCACTGGCGCTGAAGGCGGTCGGCGCGGCGGGACCGACCCAGAGTTGCGCGTGTCTGTCGCGGCTGGCGCTGCGCTCGCGCGGAAAACTTCGCTGTCCGGAGCCTATGGATCTCTCACTGCCTCCGCTCACTCTTGTTTCATGTGTCGCCGCCAAGGCCCTGACACTTTCCCCAGACGCTGTTCCGTTCGCCGCTTACACAAATCACGTGAACGCCATTATGATACGTTATGCGGTTTGCACTACACACGAGCGCTTTGAATGAGCGCAGGTGGTAGACCCACCGCTGTGCTGGTTGAGTACACCGTCTGTCTTCTAGTCTCCTCGTCCGGGCGTAGCATAGTCGGTAAGACGACGGGCTCTCGCTCCATTTCGCTATTCGCGTCCAGGTTCGATTCCTGGCGGTTCCAGTAATTTCTTTCATTTAGCCTGACGTTCTCAGCTGTCGCGGCCACGAAAATTTCCTTCGCAGTAAAAACAGTTATGCTGTGGCCAGTAAGTCGCGGAGTGCCATTATGTGCTGGCTATAAAGCTTTCACAGTGCTTCCATGCACGAAGAAATGAGATATAGCGCTTATCAACCCCGTTCCAGGGCCCTCTTCAAGGTAGCAAAGTTTGCTGCACAATGAGGCCCGGCGTGCGATTTGGCTCACGTATTAGATATCCACTCTGAACACTATGCTTAGGATTGGAATGTCATGCTCGTATTGCGTAACGTCACAGTGTCGACTACTTTACTATGCCGAATTGTATGCGCTGTACCTCGTCAATTTCCGTCTATTTGCTTTGATCACTGTGGCTAGACATTCATCAGTATTGCGGTGAAGCATACCCACGGGCGTTTTTAATGGTAGGGGTTCATGTTAAAGAGCATTACGGTTTGTTTGAAGGCTGAAGGCGGTTTCTTCGAAGGTTCGAATTTAATATAAATACGCATCGAATCATGTGCTTAGTTTTCTTTCACTATTTCAATGGTTGAACTCTTTATTCTGAGCGCCTTTTCTTGCTGGGAGAATTTTATCGATGCACATGTTTTAAGTTCATGTCTTTGTTAAACGATTGTTCTTTTTTGTTCAAATAAAGTTCATTGACCAATATTAAGCAGTTACTATTGGTGGCAGATAGGCCGTGCTAGCGAATAGCTGTACAGTTTGTTTACAAGCGTACAGCGGGTGCCAGACAAATGTAAATCCGGAAAATGAACGTGACACAGTGCAGATGAGTGCGCATGCGCCGATATTAGCGACAGTGTGTGTGTGTGTGTGTGTGTGTGTGTGTGTGTGTGTGTGTGTGTGTGTGTGTGTGTGTGTGTGTGTGTGTGTGTGCGCGCGTCTGCGGGCGTGTGTGTGCGTGCGTGTGTGTGCGTGCGTGTGTGCGTGTATGTGTGTGTGCGTGTGTGCGTGCGGGTGCGTGCGTGCGGGTGCATTTGTGTGCGTGTGCGTGTGTGTGCGTGTGTATGTGCAACGCTCGGGAACTACGTACGCGAAAGGGCGGCTTTCACAGTCCTCCGTCTATCAGCGGGCTGTCGCGGCAGTTAGGCAGGGAAGCCGCCGTGGCGGCCGCCGCTTGGCGCGCGACACCGCGTCGTCGCCAGAGAACGATCGCGGTTCCTCTCCTTGCCCTTAAGCGGGATAAGGCAACGGGGGCGGTCGAGGGCGCCAAAGCCAGCAGTTTCAACCGGGCCCACGTTTTGTCTCGCTCTGTCTCCCACCGTCTTTGTGCAAGGAACGAAACAAGTCGCCGCGTCGTACAGGTCTCCTGCGTGTACGCGACCTCCTGTGGGGTCCAAAATGGGCTTTTTGTCGGTGGCGCTTATCGCGCTATTATGCCGCCCTGAGTGTTTCGAGCCATTATAGCGTCTAGTGAGCCCTGCGCGACCGGCGGATTGAGGCTACAGGACGAAGGGCGTCACACTACGAGCCGAGGGAAAGCCGCGTAACGTGCACGCCTATATCGACAGCTGTACAACTAAGGGCTCGGTGCCTTTCGCGCGGTCAGCTGAAAGGTTCGTCGTCATTAAGGCGCCCGGCTCCCAAGCAATCGTCATGTTTTTGCACTACTGTCCTCGGCAAATCCCTTTTTAACGAATGCGCTCACACGAACAAAAAGAAAGGAAAACAACCGCTGGGAACGTCGTTTTAAACACGCATGATTGGTCTTCCTAGGGCATTCATGAAAACAATAGCATGAATTAATACATTCAGACGTGATTTCTTTTTCACATCTGATCACTATGCCGAGCACGATGCGCTGCCTGTGCTAATAATATTGCAAAGAGTGGACGTGGTGTTGCAGATAGCAGTCAGTATTTCTTTTTTTGCCGTGATGCAGAGTGCATTATTTCGGTAGACAGCGCACTCATTTACTACCTGGCCTGGCGTTGTATACCATTCGGATAGGCAAAACCGTACGGGGCTGCATGAGCCATCGTTTACATAAAATCTGCAGCAGCATTTCTGTCATGTTAATAAAAATAGGCGCTCAAATCAATTTCAATATCTGATAGCACGAACCCGCATTGTCCGCCCATAACCTGACACTTCATCCTCATTCCCTTTACAATTTCCGTGTTGTGAGAAGGCGGCAAATAGATGTGTTATACAAAAATATACAAGTAAATACATTTTGTATATCGTGTATTATGAAATGGATTAGGATTATGTTCGCGTCCTTCCATGATTCCGGTACACTCGCGGTCACTAGGCATTGCGTATACAGGTTTGCCAGTTTTTCAAGTACAATTTCCCCTCCATCCTCAAAGAGGTCTGCTGTTATCTGATCCTCACCAGGTGCTTTGCCCCCTTTAATTTCTTTCAATGGCTTCCTTATTTCTTGTGTCGTTACTGGTGGTATGTCTATCTCCTCTGATCTACTTCCACTTCGGTATTATCCTGGATGTCCCGGCTACTGTACAGAATTATATAGAGCTCCTCGGATACTATGACTATTTTATCCCTATTTGTGATGACATTGCCTTGCTTGTCTTTAAGTGCATGCATCTGATTTTTGCCCACGTCAAGACGCCTCTTCACTGCTTTCAGAAAGGTGACATGAAGGACTTGAAAAATTACAGGCCGATCAGCTTACTGTAGTCTACAAGGTGCTTACCAAGGTAATCGCTAACAGAATTTCTGTCACCTTAGATTTAAGTCAACCTAAAGAACAAGCAAGGTTCCGTAAAGGCTATTCAACAATGGACCATATTCACACGGTCAATCAGGTGATAGAGAAGTGCGCTGAGTATACTGAACCCCTATATATAGCCTTCAGAGATTATGCGAAAGCATTTGACTCGGTCGAAACCCTAGCAGTCATTCAGGCATTAACCACGGTGTAGATGAGCATTATGTAAGAATACTAGAGTATATTTACAATGGGTCCACAGCTGCCATCATCCTCCATAAGGAGAGCAGTAAAATACCTATAAGGAAGGGCGTCAGACAAGGAGACACAATCTCTGCAATGTTATTCACAGCATGTTTACAAGAAGTATTCAGAACGTTGGATTCGGAACAGGTGGGAGTAAGGGTTAATGGAGAATACCTCAGTAACCTCAGCTTTGCTGATTACGTTGACTTGCTAAGTAACTCGGGGGACGAATTGCAAAGCATCCTTTTCGCACTGTACAAACAGAGTAGTACCGTGGGCCTGAAAATTAATATGCAGAAAACTAAAGTAATGATCAATGACCTCGGGACAGCACAGCGGTTTGAGATAGGTGGCGAAGCAGTGGAAGTGGTAAGCGAATATATTTACTTAGGCCAAGTTGTGACCCCGGATCCCAACCATGAGGCAGAGATAATTAGAAGGATAAGAATGAGGTGGAGTGCATATGGCAGGCATTCTCAGATAATGAATGGCAGCCTACCATTGTCCCTGAAGAAGAAAGTGTATAACAGCTGCATCTTACCGGTACTCATCTAAAGGGCAGAAACTTGGAGGCTCACTAAGAGGGTTCCACTTAAATTGAGGATGACTCATCGAGCAATGGAACGGAAGATGATAGGTGTAACATTAAGGGACAAGAAGAGAGTGGAGTGGGTCAGGGAACAAACGCGTGTTAAGGGCATATTAGTAGAAATTAAGAGGAAATGGACGGGAGCAGGGCATGTAATGCGAAGGCAAGATAACCGTTGGTCATTAAGGGTAACAGAGTGGATCCCTAGAGAAGCAAGCTTTGCAGGGGACGGCAGAAAGTTAGATGGGCACATGAGATCAAGAAGTTTGCGGGGATAAATTGGTCGCAGTTAGTGCAGGACCGGGATAATTGGAGAATAATGGGAAATGCCTTTGCCCTGCAGTTGGCGTAGATAGGCTGGTGATGATGAAATGGATTAATTTGACTCAGAATTGGAGAACGCTGCCAACTCTTCTTGGTGGCAGCTTCACAAACTGATTTTGGGTGAAAAATAATGAAAATGCGCACCTAGGGAGGAAGGAAGTTATAAGAATTGGCGAAAAATATATTTTTTTAATTGCGAAAGTTTGCTCTGCAGCATAAAACGGTGGAGGCGAGTGTGATAGCGGTAACTAATGAAGAGAGCAAAAACGCAAGGCTATAGACGAAGTGTGCACTATTGGCAGTAAAGTGTGATGCAGTGTGTTCCTAGCGCAGTGAGGTGACGAAACCCAAAACCTAAATAACTCGCGTTCGAAAAATTCCCCAGAGTAGACACCGGAAGCAGTGAATGTTGCAACTAGTTATATTCCAAGTGAAAGCACCATAATTCAAGTAGACCACCAGAAAAAGCGATGTACATGCGTACATAGCACCAATCAGGCAGTTAGGTTTAAAAAATGACCGCATATCTGCCAGGTTCGCTGCAAAGGACGTCAAAAGCGATAGCGTTTATACCGTTCCTGATACGCAACGTCCTTCCTCCTTCCTTGTCTGTTATCATTATCAGCAGATAATGCTTCACTCCTGTCGCTCCTTTCTCTCTCCTTTCTCCCCTTCCCTCCTCCTATTATCGTACACCACGTCTCCTCCACATTCATTAGTTATCCCTCCCATTTTATCACCCTCGCTATTATCCCTTTCTCCCCTTCCTTCCCCATCTTTTCTTCCCTTTCAACCATGTCTCTACCTTCCCTCCCCATAGACA